>NC_064408.1:56125000-56425000 GCF_023375975.1 Astyanax mexicanus
AACACGTTGCAGTTAGCCTTAGGGAATGGGGTCCTGTGTGGGCAACTTCCACATTTTCTTCTGAGTCATTAAATGGCACTCTTGTGAAGTACTTCAATGGAAACACACATGTGCCTGTTCAGATTGTAAAGACATTCTTAGGTGAGAAAAGTGAGAAAGGCATTCTCAGCTGGAAAAGTCTTTCTAAAAGGGGAGAAAAGTGCATAAAGAATGCAAACAACGATATGAGAGATCTCTTTAGAACAGCAATTGAAAAATTATGACACAAAAAAACTTTGAAAAAGTTTGGGACCCAAAAAAATTTTGACCAATAAAACTGAAACTTTTTGGGCCCAAATAAATTTTGACCCAAAAAAACATCGACAAATATCGGGACCCAAAAAAATCTTCGAAATATTTTGGGACCCAAAAATATTTTGACCTCAAAATTTTTGGGCCCAAGATTTTTTTTGCATAACAATTTTTTGGGTACCAAAATTTTTCAACGTTTTTTTTTTTTGTCTAAAAATTTTTTGAAGAATTTTTTGTGTCAAAATGGTTTTGGGACCCAAAATTTTTCGAAGTTTTTTTTGGGTCAAAGTTTTTTGGGTCCAAAATTTTTTTGAGCCTTGAATTTTTTGGGTCCCAAAGTTTTTTGTAGATTTTTTTTTGGTCAAAATTTTTTTGGGTACCAAAGCTTTATGAAGTTTTATTTTTTTGTCTCAAAATTTTTTCAAGTTTTTTTGTGTCAAAATTTTTCGATGTTTTTTTCAGGTCCCGAATTTTTTTGAAGATTTTTTTGGAGTCAAAATTTTTTGGGTCCAAAAATTTTTCCACGTTTTTTTTGGGTCCCAAAATTTTTCGAAGTATTTGATTGGTCTCAAAATGTTTCGAAGATTTTTTTGGGTCAAAATTTTTTTGTGTCTCAAAATTTTTCGAAGTTTTTTTTGGGTCCAACATACTTTTAGCCCAAATTTTTTTGGGTCCCAAAGTTCTTTGAAGTTTTTTTGTGTCAAAATTTTTCTACATTTTTTTTGGTCCAAATTTTTTGAATTTTTTTTTGGGTCAAACTTTTCAGGTTCCAAAATTGTTCGCACTGTTTTGGGGTAAAAGCTTTTGTGGGTCCCAAAATTTTTTGGGTCCTAAAATTTTTCCAAATTATTTTGGGTCCTAAAGTTTTTTGAAGATTTTTTTGGGTCAAAATTATTTTGTGTCCCAAAATTTTTCGAAGTATTTGTTCGGTCTCAAAATTTTTTGAAGATTTTTTTGCGTCAAAAGTTTTTTCGGTCCCAAAGTTTTTTGAAGATTTTTTTGGGTCAATATTTTTTTGGGTCCCAAAATTTTTCGAAGTTTTTTTTTTTTGTCTTAAAATTTTTCGAAGATTTTTTTGAGGTCACAACATTTTTCGAAGTTTTATTTTGCTCTCAAAATTTCTTTTTGGATCTGAATAATTTGGGTCCAAAATTTTTGGCATTTTTTTTGCGTAAAAATTTTTCCAAATTATTTTGGGTCCTAAAGTTTTTTAAAGATTTTTTGGGTCAAAATTATTTTGTGTCCCAAAATTTTTTGAAGTATTTGTTCGGTCTCAACATTTTTTGAAGATTTTTTTGCATCAAAAGTTTTTTGGGTTCCAAAGTTTTTTGAAGATTTTTTCGGGTCAATATTTTTTTGGGTCCCAAAATTTTTCAAAGTGTTTTTTTGGTCTTAAAATTTTTCGAAGATTTATTTTGCTCTGAAAATTTCTTTTTGGATCTGAATATTTTGGGTCCAAAATTTTTCGCAATTTTTTTGGGTAAAAATTTTTTTGATTAAAAATTTTTTGGGTCACAAAATTTTTTGGGTCACAAAATTTTTTGAAGATTTTTTTTGCGTCAAAATTTTTTGGGTCCCAAAATTTTTCCAAATTATTTTGGGTCCTGAAAGTTTTTTGAAGATTTTTTGGGTCAAAATTATTTTGTGTCCCAAAATTTTTCTAAGTATTTGTTCGGTCTCAACATTTTTTGAAGATTTTTTTGTGTCAAAAGTTTTTTCGGTCCCAAAGATTTTTGAAGATTTTTTTGGGTAAATATTTTTTTGGGTCCCAAAATTTTTCAAAGTTTTTTTTTGGTCTTAAAATTTTTCGAAGATTTTCTTGGGTCACAACATTTTTCGAAGTTTTATATTGCTCTCAAAATTTCTTTTTGGATCTGAATATTTTGGGTCCAAAATTTTTCGCAATTTTTTTGGGTAAAAATTTTTTTGAGTAAACATTTTTTGGGTCACAAAATTTTTTGGGTCACAAAATTTTTTGAAGATTTTTTTTGCGTCAAAATTTTTTGGGTCCTAAAATTTTTCCAAATTATTTTGGGTCCTAAAGTTTTTTGAAGATTTTTTTGGGTCAAAATTATTTTGTGTCCCAAAATTTTTCTAAGTATTTGTTCGGTCTCAAAATTTTTTGAAGATTTTTTTGCGTCAAAACTTTTTTCGGTCCCAAAGTTTTTTGAAGATTTTTTTGGGTCAATATTTTTTTGGGTCCCAAAATTTTTCGAAGTTTTTTTTTTGTCTTAAAATTTTTCGAAGATTTTTTTGGGTCAGAACATTTTTCAAAGTTTTATTTTGCTCTCAAAACTTCTTTTTGGATCTGAATAATTTGGGTCCAAAATTTTTGGCATTTTTTTTGTGTCAAAATTTTTTGGGTCCCAAAATTTTTCCAAATTATTTTGGGTCCTAAAGTTTTTTAAAGATTTTTTGGGTCAAAATTATTTTGTGTCCCAAAATTTTTTGAAGTATTTCTAAGTATTTGTTCGGTCTCAAAATTTTTTGAACATTTTTTTGCGTCAAAAGTTTTTTCGGTCCCAAAGTTTTTTGAAGATTTTTTTGGGTCAATATTTTTTGGGTCCCAAAATTTTTCGAAGTTTTTTTTTTTGTCTTAAAATTTTTCGAAGATTTTTTTGAGGTCACAACATTTTTCGAAGTTTTATTTTGCTCTCAAAATTTCTTTTTGGATCTGAATATTTTGGGTCCAAAATTTTTGCAATTTTTTTGTGTAAACATTTTTTTGAGTAAAAATTTTTTGGGTCACAAAATTTTTTGGGTCACAAAACTTTTTGAAGATTTTTTTGCGTCAAAATTTTTTGAGTCCCAAAATTTTTCCAAATTATTTTGGGTCCTAAAGTTTTTTGAAGATTTTTTGGGTCAAAATTATTTTGTGTCCCAAAATTTTTCTAAGTATTTGTTCGGTCTCAAAATTTTTTGAAGATTTTTTTGCGTCAAAAGTTTTTTCGGTCCCAAAGTTTTTTGAAGATTTTTTTGGGTCAATATTTTTTTGGGTCCCAAAATTTTTCGAAGTTTTTTTTTTGTCTTAAAATTTTTCGAAGATTTTTTTGGGTCAGAACATTTTTCAAAGTTTTATTTTGCTCTCAAAATTTCTTTTTGGATCTGAATAATTTGGGTCCAAAATTTTTGGCATTTTTTTTGTGTCAAAATTTTTTGGGTCCCAAAATTTTTCCAAATTATTTTGGGTCCTAAAGTTTTTTAAAGATTTTTTGGGTCAATATTTTTTTGGGTCCCAAAATTTTTCAAAGTGTTTTTTTGGTCTTAAAATTTTTCGAAGATTTATTTTGCTCTCAAAATTTCTTTTTGGATCTGAATATTTTGGGTACAAAATTTTTCGCAATTTTTTTGGGTAAAAATTTTTTTGATTAAAAATTTTTTGGGTCACAAAATTTTTTAGGTCCCAAAATTTTTTGAAGATTTTTTTTGCGTCAAAATTTTTTGGGTCCCAAAATTTTTCCAAATTATTTTGGGTCCTGAAAGTTTTTTGAAGATTTTTTGGGTCAAAATTATTTTGTGTCCCAAAAATATTTGAAGTATTTGTTCGGTCTCAACATTTTTTGAAGATTTTTTTGTGTCAAAAGCTTTTCGGTCCCAAAGTTTTTTGAAGATTTTTTTGGGTCAATATTTTTTTGGGTCCCAAAATTTTTCGAATTTTTTTTTTTTGTCTTAAATTTTTTGGGTCAAAATTATTTTGTGTCCCAAAATTTTTCGAAGTATTTGTTCGGTCTCAAAATTTTTTGAAGATTTTTTTGCGTCAAAAGTTTTTTCGGTCCCAAAGTTTTTTGAAGATTTTTTTGGGTCAATATTTTTTTGGGTCCCAAAATTTTTCGAATTTTTTTTTTTTGTCTTAAAATTTTTCGAAGATTTTTTTGAGGTCACAACATTTTTCGAAGTTTTATTTTGCTCTCAAAATTTTCTTTTTGGATCTGAATATTTTGGGTCCAAAATTTTTGCAATTTTTTTGTGTAAAAATTTTTTTGAGTAAAAATTTTTTGGGTCACAAAATTTTTTGGGTCACAAAATTTTTTGAAGATTTTTTTTGCGTCAAAATTTTTTGGGTCCCAAAATTTGTCCAAATTATTTTGGGTCCTAAAGTTTTTTGAAGATTTTTTGGGTCAAAATTATTTTGTGTCCCAAAATTTTTCGAAGTATTTGTTCGGTCTCAAAATTTTTTGAAGATTTTTTTGCGTCAAAAGTTTTTTCGGTCCCAAAGTTTTTTGAAGATTTTTTTGGGTCAATATTTTTTTGGGTCCCAAAATCTTTCGAAGTTTTTTTTTTTTGTCTTAAAATTTTTTCGAAGATTTTTTTTGGGTCACAACATTTTTCTAAGATTTTTTTTGCGTCAAAATTTTTTTGGGTCCCAAAATTTTCCGAAGTATTTGTTTGCTCTCAAAATTTATTTTTGGATCTGAATATTTTGGGTCCAAAATTTTTCCCATTTTTTTTGGGTAAAAATTTTTTTGGGTCACAAACTTTTTCCAAATTATTTTGCGTCCTAAAGTTTTTTGAAGATTTTTTGGGTCAAAATTATTTTGTGTCCCAAAATTTTTCGAAGTATTTGTTTGGTCTTAAAATTTTTCGAAGATTTTTTTGTGTCAAAATGTTTTTGGTCCCAAAATATTTTGAAGATTTTTTTTGGGTCAAAATTTTTTGGGTCCCAAAATTTATCGATGTTTTTTTTGGGTCAAACTTTTCTGAGTCCAAAATTTTTTGCAATGTTTTGGGGTCAATTTTTTTTTAGGTCCCAAAATTTTTTGGGCCCAAAATTTTTCGAAGATTTTTTTGGGTCCCTAAATATTTAGATGTTTTTTTGGGTCAAAATTTTTTGGGTAGAAATTTTTTTCTAGTTTTTTTGGGTCAAAATGTTTTAAAGCTGAGAGACGCTGAGAGAATAGTTCTTTGATATCATTGTTTGCATTGTTTATGCACTTTTCTCCCCTTTTACTTTTCCACCTAAGAATGTCTTTACAATCTGGACAGGCACATGTGTAGTTCCATTGAAGTACTTCACAAGAGTGCCATTTAATAACTCAGAAGAAAAGGTGGAAGTTGCCCACAAAGGACCCCATTTCCTAAGGCTAACTGCAATGTGTGTCAGCAGGTGTACATTAAAAGACACTTTTGCAGTGTCATACAGCACCTCAAACTGGATGACAAATTTCCTAAAAGCCATTTCCGCTGCATTAACATTACATAGTTTCACATTTTCTTTAAGAAGCATGTGCATAGCAAAAACAATGTTTGTTTTTCTGTCTTTATACCACTTTTTGCTGTGATTTGGTGAATTCAGCCATATAATCACTGACTGTCGAGTCACATCAAGATCATCAATACATGGCCTTTTACACCCATGACTGGCTGTTCTGGAGTAGCTGGTGGTCATACTGTTTTGTCTCAGATGCCTCAGATTTTGCCTGAGAACAAGTTCTGGTCTTCTGAAAGGATATGGTCCTTCACCTGTGTGATAGCAAAAAATCACACCCATACAGCCCATTGAATTGTTCAGTGTTCGGGTATTATTGGTATTAGTGCAAAAACCTCTGTTGTCTATTCTGAGTTTTTTTGTGTCAAAATTTTTTGGGTCCAAAAAATTTTCTAAATTTTTTTGGGTCCCAAATTTTTTGAAGTTTTTTGGGTCAAACTTTTTTTGGGCCCAAAATTTTTCAAAGTTATTTTGGGTCCTAACTTTTTTCTAATTTTTTTTGGTCCAAAAACTTTTCTAAATTTTTTTGGTCCAAAAACTTTTCTAATTTTTTTTGGGCCCAAAATTTTTCAAAGTTATTTTGGGTCACAAAATTTTTCTAAGATATTTTGAGGTCAAAATAATTTTAGGTCAAATTTTTTTTGGGTCCCAAAATTTTTCGAAGTTTTTTCGGGTTCCGAAATTTTTCGATGTTTTTTTGGGTCAAAATTTTTCAAAGTTTTTTTGGGTCCCAAAATTTTTCTAAATTTTTTTGGGTCTCAACTTTTTTTTGGTCTTAAAATTTTTCAAAGTTTTTTTCGGTCCCAAAAGTTTTTGAAGTTTTTTTGGGTCAAACTTTTTTTGGGTCAAAATTTTTCAAAATTTTTCGAAGATTTTTTTGGGTCCCAAAATATTTCGATGTTTTTTTGGGTCTTTCTCTGAGAGAAGAGATCTTTGATATCATTGTTTGCATTGTTTATGCACTTTTCTCCCCTTTTAGATAGACTTTACCACCTAAGAATGTCTTTACAATCTGGACAGACACATGTGTAGTTCCATTTAAGTACTTCACAAGAGTGCCATTTAAGTTTTTGGAAGTTGCCCAAAAAGGACCCAATTTCCTAAAGCTAATTGCAATGTGTGTCAGCAGGTGTACATTAAAAGATACTTTTGCAGTGTCATACAGCACCTCAAACGGGATGACAAATATTTTTCTAAATTTTTTTGGGTCTAAATATTTTTCTAAATTTTTTTGGGTTCCCAAAATTTTTTAAAGTTTTTTTGGGTCTCAACATTTTTCGAAGATAAAAATCAAATTTTTTTGGGTCAAAATAATTTTCCGAAGATTTTTTAAGGTCAAAATATTTTTGGGTCCCAAAATTTTTTGAAGATTTTTTTGGGTCCCGAAATTTTTCAACGTTTTTTTGGGTCAAAATGTTTCAATTGCTGTTCTAAAGAAGAGAGCTCTGATATCATTGTTTGCATTCTTTTTGCACTTTTCTCCCCTTTTAGAAAGACTTTTCCAGCTAAGAATGTCTCAGATTTTGCCTGAGAACAAGTTCTGGTCTTCTGAAAAGATAGGGTTCTTCACCTGTAGCAAAAATCACACCCATACAGCCCATTGAATTGTTCAGTGTTCGGGTATTATTGGTATTAGTGCAAAAACCTCAGTTGTATATTCTGAGTTTTTTTGGGTTAAAAGTTTTTGGGTACAAAATTTTTTAATTTTTTTTGGGTCCCAAAGTTTTTCGAAGATTTTTTTGGGTCCCAAAAATTTTTGGGTCACAAAATTTTTTGAAGATTTTTTTTGCGTCAAAATTTTTTGGGTCCCAAAATTTTTCCAAATTATTTTGGGTCCTAAAGTTTTTTGAAGATTTTTTGGGTCAAAATTATTTTGTGTCCCAAAATTTTTCGAAGTATTTGTTCGGTCTCAAAATTTTTTGAAGATTTTTTTGCGTCAAAAGTTTTTTCGGTCCCAAAGTTTTTTGAAGATTTTTTTGGGTCAATATTTTTTTGGGTCCCAAAATCTTTCGAAGTTTTTTTTTTTTGTCTTAAAATTTTTTCGAAGATTTTTTTTGGGTCACAACATTTTTCTAAGATTTTTTTTGCGTCAAAATTTTTTTGGGTCCCAAAATTTTCCGAAGTATTTGTTTGCTCTCAAAATTTATTTTTGGATCTGAATATTTTGGGTCCAAAATTTTTCCCATTTTTTTTGGGTAAAAATTTTTTTGGGTCACAAACTTTTTCCAAATTATTTTGCGTCCTAAAGTTTTTTGAAGATTTTTTGGGTCAAAATTATTTTGTGTCCCAAAATTTTTCAAAGTATTTGTTTGGTCTTAAAATTTTTCGAAGATTTTTTTGTGTCAAAATGTTTTTGGTCCCAAAATATTTTGAAGATTTTTTTTGGGTCAAAATTTTTTGGGTCCCAAAATTTATCGATGTTTTTTTTGGGTCAAACTTTTCTGAGTCCAAAATTTTTTGCAATGTTTTGGGGTCAATTTTTTTTTAGGTCCCAAAATTTTTTGGGCCCAAAATTTTTCAAAGATTTTTTTGGGTCCCTAAATATTTAGATGTTTTTTTGGGTCAAAATTTTTTGGGTAGAAATTTTTTTCTAGTTTTTTTGGGTCAAAATGTTTTAAAGCTGAGAGACGCTGAGAGAATAGTTCTTTGATATCATTGTTTGCATTGTTTATGCACTTTTCTCCCCTTTTACTTTTCCACCTAAGAATGTCTTTACAATCTGGACAGGCACATGTGTAGTTCCATTGAAGTACTTCACAAGAGTGCCATTTAATAACTCAGAAGAAAAGGTGGAAGTTGCCCACAAAGGACCCCATTTCCTAAGGCTAACTGCAATGTGTGTCAGCAGGTGTACATTAAAAGACACTTTTGCAGTGTCATACAGCACCTCAAACTGGATGACAAATTTCCTAAAAGCCATTTCCGCTGCATTAACATTACATAGTTTCACATTTTCTTTAAGAAGCATGTGCATAGCAAAAACAATGTTTGTTTTTCTGTCTTCATACCACTTTTTGCTGTGATTTGGTGAATTCAGCCATATAATCACTGACTGTCGAGTCACATCAAGATCATCAATACATGGCCTTTTACACCCATGACTGGCTGTTCTGGAGTAGCTGGTGGTCATACTGTTTTGTCTCAGATGCCTCAGATTTTGCCTGAGAACAAGTTCTGGTCTTCTGAAAGGATATGGTCCTTCACCTGTGTGATAGCAAAAAATCACACCCATACAGCCCATTGAATTGTTCAGTGTTCGGGTATTATTGGTATTAGTGCAAAAACCTCTGTTGTCTATTCTGAGTTTTTTTGTGTCAAAATTTTTTGGGTCCAAAAAATTTTCTAAATTTTTTTGGGTCCCAAATTTTTTGAAGTTTTTTGGGTCAAACTTTTTTTGGGCCCAAAATTTTTCAAAGTTATTTTGGGTCCTAACTTTTTTCTAATTTTTTTTGGTCCAAAAACTTTTCTAAATTTTTTTGGTCCAAAAACTTTTCTAATTTTTTTTGGGCCCAAAATTTTTCAAAGTTATTTTGGGTCACAAAATTTTTCTAAGATATTTTGAGGTCAAAATAATTTTAGGTCAAATTTTTTTTGGGTCCCAAAATTTTTCGAAGTTTTTTCGGGTTCCGAAATTTTTCGATGTTTTTTTGGGTCAAAATTTTTCAAAGTTTTTTTGGGTCCCAAAATTTTTCTAAATTTTTTTGGGTCTCAACTTTTTTTTGGTCTTAAAATTTTTCAAAGTTTTTTTCGGTCCCAAAAGTTTTTGAAGTTTTTTTGGGTCAAACTTTTTTTGGGTCAAAATTTTTCAAAATTTTTCGAAGATTTTTTTGGGTCCCAAAATATTTCGATGTTTTTTTGGGTCTTTCTCTGAGAGAAGAGATCTTTGATATCATTGTTTGCATTGTTTATGTACTTTTCTCCCCTTTTAGATAGACTTTACCACCTAAGAATGTCTTTACAATCTGGACAGACACGTGTAGTTCCATTTAAGTACTTCACAAGAGTGCCATTTAAGTTTTTGGAAGTTGCCCAAAAAGGACCCAATTTCCTAAAGCTAATTGCAATGTGTGTCAGCAGGTGTACATTAAAAGACACTTTTGCAGTGTCATACAGCACCTCAAACGGGATGACAAATATTTTTCTAAATTTTTTTGGGTCTAAATATTTTTCTAAATTTTTTTGGGTTCCCAAAATTTTTTAAAGTTTTTTTGGGTCTCAACATTTTTCGAAGATAAAAATCAAATTTTTTTGGGTCAAAATAATTTTCCGAAGATTTTTTAAGGTCAAAATATTTTTGGGTCCCAAAATTTTTTGAAGATTTTTTTGGGTCCCGAAATTTTTCAACGTTTTTTTGGGTCAAAATGTTTCAATTGCTGTTCTAAAGAAGAGAGCTCTGATATCATTGTTTGCATTCTTTTTGCACTTTTCTCCCCTTTTAGAAAGACTTTTCCAGCTAAGAATGTCTCAGATTTTGCCTGAGAACAAGTTCTGGTCTTCTGAAAAGATAGGGTTCTTCACCTGTAGCAAAAATCACACCCATACAGCCCATTGAATTGTTCAGTGTTCGGGTATTATTGGTATTAGTGCAAAAACCTCAGTTGTATATTCTGAGTTTTTTTGGGTTAAAAGTTTTTGGGTACAAAATTTTTTAATTTAGTTTTTCGAAGATTTTTTTGGGTCCCAAAAATTTTCAAAGACTTTTTTGGGTCACAAATTTTTTAAAAGTTTTTTTGGGTCCCAAAATTTTTAAAAGTTTTTTTGGTTCAAAATTATTTCGGGTTTCAAAATTTTTCAAAGGTTTTTTGGGTCCCAAAATTTTTTGAAGATTTTTTTGGGTCCTAAATTTTTTCAAAGTTTTTTGGGTCAAAATGTTTCAATTCAAAATTGATATCATTGTTTGCATTGTTTATGCACTTTTCTCCACTTTTAGATAGACTTTTCCACCTACAAACAGTCTTTACAATCTGGACAGGCACACGTTTAGTTCCATTTAAGTACTTCACAAGAGTGCGATTTAATGACTCGGAAGAAAAAAAAGCTTTTAGTTCAAAACAACACTTGAAGCAGTTTATCGCTGTAAGAAGTCAAAAGGGAGCTGAAAACGATACGCAATCGGCTTCTCTCAGCTTAAACCGCCTGAAAACACAATTTCCTACATTCAACACACAGGAGAACCCAAATACTTAAGAAACATTTATTACACGATGTTATTGCATTTTACACAGCTAAAACGTGTTTTCCTTCGTAAAAACTCATTTCTGATAGAAAAAGATGTTTTCAGTTCAAAACAACACTTGAAGCATTTTATCGCTATTAGGAGTGAGAAAGGAGCTCAAAACTACACGCAAACGGCTTTTCTCAGCTTAAATCGTCTGAAAACACACTTTACTACATTTAACACACGGGGGAACCTAACCACTTCAGAAACGATGTTAGTGCATTTTACATAGCTAAAACGTGTTTTCCTTCGTAAAAACTCATTTTTGATAGAAAAAGATGTTTTCAGTTCAAAACAACACTTGAAGCATTTTATCGCTATTAGCAGTGAGAGAGGAGCTCAAAACTATACGCAAACGGCTTTTCTCAGCTTAAATGGTCTGAAAACACACTTTACTGCATTCAATGCACAGGTGAACCAAAACAACTAAGAAACGTTTATTACACGTTGTTAGTGCGTTTTACACAGCTAAAACTTGTTTTCCTTCGTAAAAAATCATTTCTCATCGAAAAAGATGCTTTAAATTCAAAACAACACTTGAAGCAGTTTATCGCTGTTAGGAGTGAGAGAGGAGCTCAAAACTATACGCAAACGGCTTTTCTCAGCTTAAATGGTCTGAAAACACACTTTACTACATTCAACGCACAGGTGAACCAAAACAACTAAGAAACGTTTATTACACGTTGTTAAGTGCGTTTTACACAGCTAAAACGTGTTTTCCTTCGTAACAAATAATTTCTCGTCGAAAAAGATGAGAGAGGAGCTCAGAATTATACGCAAACGACTTTTCTCAGCTTAAACCATCTGAAAACACACTTTACTACATTCAACGCACAGGTGAACCAAAACAACTAAGAAAAGGTTATTACACGATGTTAGTGCATTTTACATAGCTAAAACTTGTTTTCCTTCGTAAAAAATCATTTCTCATCGAAAAAGATGCTTTAAGTTCAAAACAACACTTGAAGCAGTTTATCGTTGTTAGGAGTGAGAGAGGAGCTCAAAACTATACGCAAACGGCTTTTCCCAGCTTAAACCTTCTGAAAACACACTTTACTACAATTAACACACGGGGGAACCAAAACAACTAAGAAAAGTTTTTTACACGATGTTAGTGTATTTTTCACAGCTAAAACGTGTTTTCCTTCGTAAAAACTCATTTCTGATCGAAAAAGATGTTTTTAGTTCAAAACAACACTTGAAGCTGTTTATCGCTGTTAAGAATGAGAAAGGAGCTCAAAACTATACGCAAACGGCTTTTCTCAGCTTAAATCGTCTGAAAACACACTTTACTACATTTAAACACACGGGGGAACCTAACCTCTTCAGAAACGATGTTAGTGCAGTTTACATAGCTAAAACGTGTTTTCCTTCGTAAAAACTCATTTTTGATAGAAAAAGATGTTTTCAGTTCAAAACAAAACTTGAAGCATTTATCGCTATTAGGAGTGAGAGAGGAGCTCAAAACTATACGCAAACGACTTTTCTCACCTTAAACCGTCTGAAAACACACTTTACTACATTCA
This sequence comes from Astyanax mexicanus, assembly GCF_023375975.1. Classification (NCBI taxonomy): domain Eukaryota; kingdom Metazoa; phylum Chordata; class Actinopteri; order Characiformes; family Acestrorhamphidae; genus Astyanax; species Astyanax mexicanus. The sequence goes on from NC_064408.1 coordinate 56,137,242, forward strand.
ACGCACAGGTGAACCAAAACAACTAAGAAACGTTTATTACACGTTGTTAGTGCGTTTTACACAGCTAAAACTTGTTTTCCTTCGTAAAAAATCATTTCTAATCGAAAAAGTTTAGATTAGAAAAGTTTAGTTCAAAACAACACTTAAAGCAGTTTATCGCTGTTAGGAGTGATAGAGGAGCTCAAAATTATACGCAAACGGCTTTTCTCAGCTTAAATCGTCTGAAAACACACTTTTCTACACTTTACTACACACGGAGGAACCTAGAACTTCAGAAACGATGTTAGTGCCTTTTTCACAGCTAAAACGTGCTTTCCTTCGTAAAAACTAATTTCTGATCGAAAAAGACGTGTTCAGATCAAAACAACACTTGAAGCAGTTTATCGCTGTTAGGAGTGAGAGAGGAGCTCAAAATTAAATATCACTGAATCTGAATATCTGAGTGGGGTAAGGGTTTTTGGCACTGCTTTCTAAACAGAGTGCGATACGCACAACCTAGCCACTGAAAGCCTTTAATGATGGTCCAGTAACAAAGTGCGAGCATTACAGTTGTTTCCTGAATATTACCACTCGGATGCAACAACAGGTTGCAAAAGAGAAACAAGTCTATTGTAGATATATAAGATGGAACTACACATGTGCCTGTCCAGATTGTTAATAAATTCTTAGACGGAAGTGTCTATCTAAACGGGGAGAAAAGTGCATAAAGAATGCAAACAATGATATCAAAGATCTGTTCTCTCAGCTTTAGAACAGCAATTGAAAAATTTTGACCCAAAAAAAACTTCGAAAATTTTAGGCCCAAAACATTTTGACCCTAAAAAACTTTGAAAAATTTTGGGACCCAAAACATTTTTACACAAAAAAACTTCGAAAAATTTTGACCCAAAAAAACTTTGAAAAAATTTGGGACCCAAAAAAAATTTTAATCACTACCAAATCTGAATATCTGAGTAGGTAAGGGTGTTTGGCACTGTTTCTAAACAGAGTGCCTGTAACAACACAACCTAGCCACTGAAAGCCTTTAATGATGGTCCAGTAACAAAGTGCGAGCATTACAGTTGTTTCCTGTATATTACCACTCGGATGCAACAACAGCTTGCAAAAGAGAAACAAGTCTATTGTAGATATATAGGAAGGAACTACACATGTGCCTGTCCAGATTGTTAAGACATTCTTAGGTGTCTAAGAATCTATCTAAACGGGGAGAGAGTGCATAAAGAATGCAAACAATGATATCAAAGATCTCTTCTCTCAGCTTTAGAACGGCAATTGAAAAAATTTGACCCAAAAAAAACTTTGAAAAATTTTGGGACCCAAAAAATTTTGACACGAAAAAACTTTGAAAATTTTTGAGACCCGAAAAAATTTTGACCCAAAAAACATCGAAAAATTCCGGGACCCAAAAAAATCTTCAAAAAATTTTCGGACCCAAAAAATTTTGACCCAAAAAAACTTTGAAAAATTTTGGGACCCAAAACAAATTTGAGACCCGAAAAAATGTAGAAAAATTTTGACCTTAAAAAATCTTTTGAGACCCAAAACATTTTTACACAAAAAAACTTCGAAAAAGTTTTGACCCAAAAGAACTTCTAAAAATTTTGGGACCCAAAAAAAAGCTTGAAAAAATTTTGACCCAAAAAACATCGAAAAATTTCGGGACCCAAAAAAATCTTCAAAAAATTTTCGGACCCAAAAAAACTTTGAAAAATTTTCGGACCCAAAACATTTTTACACAAAAAAACTTTGAAAAATTTTGGGACCCAAAACAAATTTGAGACCCGAAAAAATGTAGAAAAATTTTGACCTTAAAAAATCTTTTGAGACCCAAAATATTTTTACACAAAAAAACTTAGAAAAAGTTTTGATCCAAAAGAACTTCTAAAAATTTTGGGACCCAAAAAAAAGCTTGAAAAAATTTTGACCCAAAAAACATCGAAAAATTTCGGGACCCAAAAAAATCTTCAAAAAATTTTCAGACCCAAAAAACTTTGAAACATTTTCTGCCCAAAAAAATTTTGACACCCGAAAAAATTTAGAAAAATATTTAGACCCAAAAAAATTTGACACAAAAAAACTCAGAATAGACAACAGAGGTTTTTGCACTAATACCAATAATACCATGACAGTGAACAATTCAATGGGCTGTATGTGTGTGATTTTTGCTATCACACATGTGAAGGACGTAATCCTTTCAGAAGACCAGAACTTGTTCTCAGGCAAAATCTGAGGCATCTGAGACAAAACAGTATGACCACCAGCTACTCCAGAACAGCCTGTCAAAAGACATTCTTAGCTGGAAAAGTATTTCTGAAAGGGGAGAAAAGTGCATAAAGAATGCAAACAATGATATCAGAGCTCTCTTCTCTCACATTTAGAACAGCAATTAAAAAATTTTGACCCAAAAAATCTTCGAAAATTTTTGGACTAAAAAAATTTTTACACAAAAGAAATTCAAAAATTTTGGGCCCAAAAAAAATTTGAAACAAAAAACATCGAAAAATTTCGGGACCCAAAAAAATCTACAAAAAATTTTGGGACCCAAAAAAATTTTGACCTTAAAAAATCTTCGGAAAACTTTGGGACCCAAAAAAATCTTAGGAATAATTTGGGACCCAAAATACTTTAAAAAATTTTGGGACCCAAGAAAACTTCGAAAAATTTTGGGACCCAAAAATACTTTGAAAAATTTTGGGAACACAAAAAAACTTTGAAAAATTTTGGGCCCAAAAAAATTTTTGGACCCAAAAAATTTTGACACAAAAAAACTCAGAATAGACAACAGAGGTTTTTGCACTAATACCAATAATACCCGAACACTGAACAATTCAATGGGCTGTATGGGTGTGATTTTTGCTATCACACAGGTGAAGGACCATATCCTTTCAGAAGACCAGAACTTGTTCTCAGGCAAAATCTGAGGCATCTGAGACAAAACAGTATGACCACCAGCTACTCCAGAACAGCCAGTCATGGGTTTAAAAGGCCAATCTGTATTGATGAGATGTTTGATGGCTTTTTTCCACAGTACCAACATAGTGATTGTCTTGATGTGACTCGACAGTCTGTGATTATATGGCTGGATTCACCAAATCACAGCAAAAAGTGGTATATAGACAGAAAAACAAACGTTATTGGCCAAAAATTGCAGTCCAGCCTCCTGTAGAGTTCACCAGAACACCACGATCATTACATGATCGTAAATTTAGAGTGGAGGTCAATTCTTCTTTTCTATTCATTGCGACTTCTAAATGGTTTTCTAATGAAGAAATTCTCTTTCTTTCAGTTTTTGCTATGCACATGCTTCTTAAAGAAAATGCAAAACTATGCAATGTTAATGCAGTGGAAATGGCTTTTCATGAAATTTGTCATCCAGTTTGAGGTGCTGTATGACACTGCAAAAGTGTCTTTTAATGTACAACTGCAGAAACACGTTGCAGTTAGCCTTAGGGAATGGGGTCCTGTGTGGGCAACTTCCACATTTTCTTCTGAGTCATTAAATGGCACTCTTGTGAAGTACTTCAATGGAAACACACATGTGCCTGTTCAGATTGTAAAGACATTCTTAGGTGAGAAAAGTGAGAAAGGCATTCTCAGCTGGAAAAGTCTTTCTAAAAGGGGAGAAAAGTGCATAAAGAATGCAAACAACGATATGAGAGATCTCTTTAGAACAGCAATTGAAAAATTATGACCCAAAAAAACTTTGAAAAAGTTTGGGACCCAAAAAAATTTTGACCAATAAAACTGAAACTTTTTGGGCCCAAATAAATTTTGACCCAAAAAAACATCGACAAATATCGGGACCCAAAAAAATCTTCGAAATATTTTGGGACCCAAAAATATTTTGACCTCAAAATTTTTGGGCCCAAGATTTTTTTTGCATAACAATTTTTTGGGTACCAAAATTTTTCAACGTTTTTTTTTTGTCTAAAATTTTTTTGAAGAATTCTTTGTGTCAAAATGGTTTTGGGACCCAAAATTTTTCGAAGTTTTTTTTGGGTCAAAGTTTTTTGGGTCCAAAATTTTTTTGAGCCTTGAATTTTTTGGGTCCCAAAGTTTTTTGTAGATTTTTTTTTGGTCAAAATTTTTTTGGGTACCAAAGCTTTATGAAGTTTTATTTTTTTGTCTCAAAATTTTTTCAAGTTTTTTTTGTGTCAAAATTTTTCGATGTTTTTTTCAGGTCCCGAATTTTTTTGAAGATTTTTTTGGCGTCAAAATTTTTTGGGTCCAAAAATTTTTCCACGTTTTTTTTGGGTCCCAAAATTTTTCGAAGTATTTGATTGGTCTCAAAATGTTTCGAAGATTTTTTTGGGTCAAAATTTTTTTGTGTCTCAAAATTTTTCGAAGTTTTTTTTGGGTCCAACATACTTTTAGCCCAAATTTTTTTGGGTCCCAAAGTTCTTTGAAGTTTTTTTGTGTCAAAATTTTTCTACATTTTTTTTGGTCCAAAATTTTTTGAATTTTTTTTTGGGTCAAACTTTTCTGGTTCCAAAATTGTTCGCACTGTTTTGGGGTAAAAGTTTTTGTGGGTCCCAAAATTTTTTGGGTCCTAAAATTTTTCCAAATTATTTTGGGTCCTAAAGTTTTTTGAAGATTTTTTTGTGTCAAAATTATTTTGTGCCCCAAAATTTTTCGAAGTATTTGTTCGGTCTCAAAATTTTTTGAAGATTTTTTTGCGTCAAAAGTTTTTTCGGTCCCAAAGTTTTTTGAAGATTTTTTTGGGTCAATATTTTTTTGGGTCCCAAAATTTTTCGAAGTTTTTTTTTTTGTCTTAAAATTTTTCGAAGATTTTTTTGAGGTCACAACATTTTTCGAAGTTTTATTTTGCTCTCAAAATTTCTTTTTGGATCTGAATAATTTGGGTCCAAAATTTTTGGCATTTTTTTTGCGTCAAAATTTTTTGGGTCCCAAAATTTTCCAAATTATTTTGGGTCCTAAAGTTTTTTAAAGATTTTTTGGGTCAAAATTATTTTGTGTCCCAAAATTTTTTGAAGTATTTGTTCGGTCTCAACATTTTTTGAAGATTTTTTTGCGTCAAAAGTTTTTTCGGTCCCAATGTTTTTTGAAGATTTTTTCGGGTCAATATTTTTTTGGGTCCCAAAATTTTTCAAAGTGTTTTTTTGGTCTTAAAATTTTTCGAAGATTTATTTTGCTCTCAAAATTTCTTTTTGGATCTGAATATTGTGGGTCCAAAATTTTTCGCAATTTTTTTGGGTAAAAAATTTTTTGATTAAAAATTTTTTGGGTCACAAAATTTTTTAGGTCACAAAATTTTTTGAAGATTTTTTTTGCGTCAAAATTTTTTGGGTCCCAAAATTTTTCCAAATTATTTTGGGTCCTGAAAGTTTTTTGAAGATTTTTTGGGTCAAAATTATTTTGTGTCCCAAAATTTTTCTAAGTATTTGTTCGGTCTCAAAATTTTTTGAAGATTTTTTTGCGTCAAAAGTTTTTTCGGTCCCAAAGTTTTTTGAAGATTTTTTTGGGTCAATATTTTTTTGGGTCCCAAAATTTTTCGAAGTTTTTTTTTTTGTCTTAAAATTTTTCGAAGATTTTTTTGGGTCAGAACATTTTTCGAAGTTTTATTTTGCTCTCAAAATTTCTTTTTGGATATGAATAATTTGGGTCCAAAATTTTTGCCATTTGTTTTGCGTCAAAATTTTTTGGGTCCCAAAATTTTCCAAATTATTTTGGGTCCTAAAGTTTTTTAAAGATTTTTTGGGTCAAAATTATTTTGTGTCCCAAAATTTTTTGAAGTATTTGTTCGGTCTCAACATTTTTTGAAGATTTTTTTGCATCAAAAGTTTTTTGGGTTCCAAAGTTTTTTGAAGATTTTTTCGGGTCAATATTTTTTTGGGTCCCAAAATTTTTCAAAGTGTTTTTTTGGTCTTAAAATTTTTCGAAGATTTATTTTGCTCTCAAAATTTCTTTTTGGATCTGAATATTTTGGGTCCAAAATTTTTCGCAATTTTTTTGGGTAAAAATTTTTTTGATTAAAAATTTTTTGGGTCACAAAATTTTTTGAAGATTTTTTTTGCGTCAAAATTTTTTGGGTCCCAAAATTTTTCCAAATTATTTTGGGTCCTGAAAGTTTTTTGAAGATTTTTTGGGTCAAAATTATTTTGTGTCCCAAAATTTTTCTAAGTATTTGTTCGGTCTTAAAATTTTTCGAAGATTTATTTTGCTCTCAAAATTTCTTTTTGGATCTGAATATTTTGGGTCCCAAAATTTTTCGCAATTTCTTTGGGTAAAAATGTTTTGTGTCCCAAAATTTTTCTAAGTATTTGTTCGGTCTCAACATTTTTTGAAGATTTTTTTGCGTCAAAAGTTTTTTCGGTCCCAAAGTTTTTTGAAGATTTTTTCGGGTCAATATTTTTTTGGGTCCCAAAATTTTTCAAAGTGTTTTTTTGGTCTTTAAATTTTTCGAAGATTTATTTTGCTCTCAAAATTTCTTTTTGGATCTGAATATTTTGGGTCCAAAATTTTTCGCAATTTTTTTGGGTAAACATTTTTTTTGCGTCAATTTTTCCAAATTATTTTGGTTCCTGAAAGTTTTTTGAAGATTTTTTGGGTCAAAATTATTTTGTGTCCCAAAAATATTTGAAGTATTTGTTCGGTCTCAACATTTTTTGAAGATTTTTTTGTGTCAAAAGTTTTTTCGGTCCCAAAGTTTTTTGAAGATTTTTTTGGGTAAATATTTTTTTGGGTCCCAAAATTTTTCAAAGTTTTTTTTTGGTCTTAAAATTTTTCGAAGATTGTCTTGGGTCACAACATTTTTCGAAGTTTTATTTTGCTCTCAAAATTTCTTTTTGGATCTGAATATTTTGGGTCCAAAATTTTTCGCAATTTTTTTGGGTAAAATTGTTTTTGAGTAAAAATTTTTTGGGTCACAAAATTTTTTGGGTCACAAAACTATTTGAAGATTTTTTTTGCGTCAAAATTTTTTGGGTCCCAAAATTTTTCCAAATTATTTTGGGTCCTAAAGTTTTTTGAAGATTTTTTGGGTCAAAATTATTCTGTGTCCCAAAATTTTTCTAAGTATTTGTTCGGTCTCAACATTTTTTGAATATTTTTTTGCGTCAAAAGTTTTTTCGGTCCCAAAGTTTTTTGAAGATTTTTTTGGGTCAATATTTTTTTGGGTCCCAAAATTTTTCGAAGTTTTTTTTTTGTCTTAAAATTTTTCGAAGATTTTTTTGAGGTCACAACATTTTTCGAAGTTTTATTTTGCTCTCAAAATTTCTTTTTGGATCTGAATATTTTGGGTCCAAAATTTTTGCAATTTTTTTGTGTAAACATTTTTTTGAGTAAAAATTTTTTGGGTCACAAAATTTTTTGGGTCACAAAACTTTTTGAAGATTTTTTTGCGTCAAATTTTTTTGGGTCCCAAAATTTTTCCAAATTATTTTGGGTCCTAAAGTTTTTTGAAGATTTTTTGGGTCAAAATTATTTTGTGTCCCAAAATATTTCTAAGTATTTGTTCGGTCTCAAAATTTTTTGAAGATTTTTTTGCGTCAAAAGTTTTTTCGGTCCCAAAGTTTTTTGAAGATTTTTTTGGGTCAATATTTTTTTGGGTCCCAAAATTTTTCGAAGTTTTTTTTTTGTCTTAAAATTTTTCGAAGATTTTTTTGGGTCAGAACATTTTTCAAAGTTTTATTTTGCTCTCAAAATTTCTTTTTGGATCTGAATAATTTGGGTCCAAAATTTTTGGCATTTTTTTTGTGTCAAAATTTTTTGGGTCCCAAAATTTTTCCAAATTATTTTGGGTCCTAAAGTTTTTTAAAGATTTTTTGGGTCAATATTTTTTTGGGTCCCAAAATTTTTCAAAGTGTTTTTTTGGTCTTAAAATTTTTCGAAGATTTATTTTGCTCTCAAAATTTCTTTTTGGATCTGAATATTTTGGGTACAAAATTTTTCGCAATTTTTTTGGGTAAAAAATTTTTTGATTAAAAATTTTTTGGGTCACAAAATTTTTTAGGTCCCAAAATTTTTTGAAGATTTTTTTTGCGTCAAAATTTTTTGGGTCCCAAAATTTTTCCAAATTATTTTGGGTCCTGAAAGTTTTTTGAAGATTTTTTGGGTCAAAATTATTTTGTGTCCCAAAAATATTTGAAGTATTTGTTCGGTCTCAACATTTTTTGAAGATTTTTTTGTGTCAAAAGCTTTTCGGTCCCAAAGTTTTTTGAAGATTTTTTTGGGTCAATATTTTTTTGGGTCCCAAAATTTTTCGAATTTTTTTTTTTTGTCTTAAATTTTTTGGGTCAAAATTATTTTGTGTCCCAAAATTTTTCGAAGTATTTGTTCGGTCTCAAAATTTTTTGAAGATTTTTTTGCGTCAAAAGTTTTTTCGGTCCCAAAGTTTTTTGAAGATTTTTTTGGGTCAATATTTTTTTGGGTCCCAAAATTTTTCGAATTTTTTTTTTTTGTCTTAAAATTTTTCGAAGATTTTTTTGAGGTCACAACATTTTTCGAAGTTTTATTTTGCTCTCAAAATTTCTTTTTGGATCTGAATATTTTGGGTCCAAAATTTTTGCAATTTTTTTGTGTAAAAATTTTTTTGAGTAAAAATTTTTTGGGTCACAAAATTTTTTGGGTCACAAAATTTTTTGAAGATTTTTTTTGCGTCAAAATTTTTTGGGTCCCAAAATTTTTCCAAATTATTTTGGGTCCTAAAGTTTTTTGAAGATTTTTTGGGTCAAAATTATTTTGTGTCCCAAAATTTTTCGAAGTATTTGTTCGGTCTCAAAATTTTTTGAAGATTTTTTTGCGTCAAAAGTTTTTTCGGTCCCAAAGTTTTTTGAAGATTTTTTTGGGTCAATATTTTTTTGGGTCCCAAAATCTTTCGAAGTTTTTTTTTTTTGTCTTAAAATTTTTTCGAAGATTTTTTTTGGGTCACTACATTTTTCTAAGATTTTTTTTGCGTCAAAATTTTTTTGGGTCCCAAAATTTTCCGAAGTATTTGTTTGCTCTCAAAATTTATTTTTGGATCTGAATATTTTGGGTCCAAAATTTTTCCCATTTTTTTTGGGTAAAAATTTTTTTGGGTCACAAACTTTTTCCAAATTATTTTGCGTCCTAAAGTTTTTTGAAGATTTTTTGGGTCAAAATTATTTTGTGTCCCAAAATTTTTCGAAGTATTTGTTTGGTCTTAAAATTTTTCGAAGATTTTTTTGTGTCAAAATGTTTTTGGTCCCAAAATATTTTGAAGATTTTTTTTGGGTCAAAATTTTTTGGGTCCCAAAATTTATCGATGTTTTTTTTGGGTCAAACTTTTCTGAGTCCAAAATTTTTTGCAATGTTTTGGGGTCAATTTTTTTTTAGGTCCCAAAATTTTTTGGGCCCAAAATTTTTCGAAGATTTTTTTGGGTCCCAAAATATTTAGATGTTTTTTTGGGTCAAAATTTTTTGGGTAGAAATTTTTTTCTAGTTTTTTTGGGTCAAAATGTTTTAAAGCTGAGAGACGCTGAGAGAATAGTTCTTTGATATCATTGTTTGCATTGTTTATGCACTTTTCTCCCCTTTTACTTTTCCACCTAAGAATGTCTTTACAATCTGGACAGGCACATGTGTAGTTCCATTGAAGTACTTCACAAGAGTGCCATTTAATAACTCAGAAGAAAAGGTGGAAGTTGCCCACAAAGGACCCCATTTCCTAAGGCTAACTGCAATGTGTGTCAGCAGGTGTACATTAAAAGACACTTTTGCAGTGTCATACAGCACCTCAAACTGGATGACAAATTTCCTAAAAGCCATTTCCGCTGCATTAACATTACATAGTTTCACATTTTCTTTAAGAAGCATGTGCATAGCAAAAACAATGTTTGTTTTTCTGTCTTTATACCACTTTTTGCTGTGATTTGGTGAATTCAGCCATATAATCACTGACTGTCGAGTCACATCAAGATCATCAATACATGGCCTTTTACACCCATGACTGGCTGTTCTGGAGTAGCTGGTGGTCATACTGTTTTGTCTCAGATGCCTCAGATTTTGCCTGAGAACAAGTTCTGGTCTTCTGAAAGGATATGGTCCTTCACCTGTGTGATAGCAAAAAATCACACCCATACAGCCCATTGAATTGTTCAGTGTTCGGGTATTATTGGTATTAGTGCAAAAACCTCTGTTGTCTATTCTGAGTTTTTTTGTGTCAAAATTTTTTGGGTCCAAAAAATTTTCTAAATTTTTTTGGGTCCCAAATTTTTTGAAGTTTTTTGGGTCAAACTTTTTTTGGGCCCAAAATTTTTCAAAGTTATTTTGGGTCCTAACTTTTTTCTAATTTTTTTTGGTCCAAAAACTTTTCTAAATTTTTTTGGTCCAAAAACTTTTCTAATTTTTTTTGGGCCCAAAATTTTTCAAAGTTATTTTGGGTCACAAAATTTTTCTAAGATATTTTGAGGTCAAAATAATTTTAGGTCAAATTTTTTTTGGGTCCCAAAATTTTTCGAAGTTTTTTCGGGTTCCGAAATTTTTCGATGTTTTTTTGGGTCAAAATTTTTCAAAGTTTTTTTGGGTCCCAAAATTTTTCTAAATTTTTTTGGGTCTCAACTTTTTTTTGGTCTTAAAATTTTTCAAAGTTTTTTTCGGTCCCAAAAGTTTTTGAAGTTTTTTTGGGTCAAACTTTTTTTGGGTCAAAATTTTTCAAAATTTTTCGAAGATTTTTTTGGGTCCCAAAATATTTCGATGTTTTTTTGGGTCTTTCTCTGAGAGAAGAGATCTTTGATATCATTGTTTGCATTGTTTATGCACTTTTCTCCCCTTTTAGATAGACTTTACCACCTAAGAATGTCTTTACAATCTGGACAGACACATGTGTAGTTCCATTTAAGTACTTCACAAGAGTGCCATTTAAGTTTTTGGAAGTTGCCCAAAAAGGACCCAATTTCCTAAAGCTAATTGCAATGTGTGTCAGCAGGTGTACATTAAAAGACACTTTTGCAGTGTCATACAGCACCTCAAACGGGATGACAAATATTTTTCTAAATTTTTTTGGGTCTAAATATTTTTCTAAATTTTTTTGGGTTCCCAAAATTTTTTAAAGTTTTTTTGGGTCTCAACATTTTTCGAAGATAAAAATCAAATTTTTTTGGGTCAAAATAATTTTCCGAAGATTTTTTAAGGTCAAAATATTTTTGGGTCCCAAAATTTTTTGAAGATTTTTTTGGGTCCCGAAATTTTTCAACGTTTTTTTGGGTCAAAATGTTTCAATTGCTGTTCTAAAGAAGAGAGCTCTGATATCATTGTTTGCATTCTTTTTGCACTTTTCTCCCCTTTTAGAAAGACTTTTCCAGCTAAGAATGTCTCAGATTTTGCCTGAGAACAAGTTCTGGTCTTCTGAAAAGATAGGGTTCTTCACCTGTAGCAAAAATCACACCCATACAGCCCATTGAATTGTTCAGTGTTCGGGTATTATTGGTATTAGTGCAAAAACCTCAGTTGTATATTCTGAGTTTTTTTGGGTTAAAAGTTTTTGGGTACAAAATTTTTTAATTTTTTTTGGGTCCCAAAGTTTTTCGAAGATTTTTTTGGGTCCCAAAAATTTTCAAAGACTTTTTTGGGTCACAAATTTTTTTTAAGTTTTTTTGGGTCCCAAAATTTTTAAAAGTTTTTTTGGTTCAAAATTATTTCGGGTTTCAAAATTTTTCAAAGGTTTTTTGGGTCCCAAAATTTTTTGAAGATTTTTTTGGGTCCTAAATTTTTTCAAAGTTTTTTGGGTCAAAATGTTTCAATTCAAAATTGATATCATTGTTTGCATTGTTTATGCACTTTTCTCCACTTTTAGATAGACTTTTCCACCTACAAACAGTCTTTACAATCTGGACAGGCACACGTTTAGTTCCATTTAAGTACTTCACAAGAGTGCGATTTAATGACTCAGAAGAAAAAAAAGCTTTTAGTTCAAAACAACACTTGAAGCAGTTTATCGCTGTAAGAAGTCAAAAGGGAGCTGAAAACGATACGCAATCGGCTTCTCTCAGCTTAAACCGCCTGAAAACACAATTTCCTACATTCAACACACAGGAGAACCCAAATACTTAAGAAACATTTATTACACGATGTTATTGCATTTTACACAGCTAAAACGTGTTTTCCTTCGTAAAAACTCATTTCTGATAGAAAAAGATGTTTTCAGTTCAAAACAACACTTGAAGCATTTTATCGCTATTAGGAGTGAGAAAGGAGCTCAAAACTACACGCAAACGGCTTTTCTCAGCTTAAATCGTCTGAAAACACACTTTACTACATTTAACACACGGGGGAACCTAACCACTTCAGAAACGATGTTAGTGCATTTTACATAGCTAAAACGTGTTTTCCTTCGTAAAAACTCATTTTTGATAGAAAAAGATGTTTTCAGTTCAAAACAACACTTGAAGCATTTTATCGCTATTAGCAGTGAGAGAGGAGCTCAAAACTATACGCAAACGGCTTTTCTCAGCTTAAATGGTCTGAAAACACACTTTACTGCATTCAACGCACAGGTGAACCAAAACAACTAAGAAACGTTTATTACACGTTGTTAGTGCGTTTTACACAGCTATAACTTGTTTTCCTTCGTAAAAAATCATTTCTCATCGAAAAAGATGCTTTAAATTCAAAACAACACTTGAAGCAGTTTATCGCTGTTAGGAGTGAGAGAGGAGCTCAAAACTATACGCAAACGGCTTTTCCCAGCTTAAACCGTCTGAAAACACACTTTACTACAATTAACACACGGGGGAACCTAACCACTTCAGAAACGATGTTAGTGCGTTTTACACAGCTAAAACGTGTTTTCCTTCGTAAAAACTCATTTTTGATAGAAAAAGATATTTTCAGTTCAAAACAACACTTGAAGCATTTTATCGCTATTAGGAGTGAGAGAGGAGCTCAAAACTATACGCAAACGACTTTTCTCACCTTAAACCGTCTGAAAACACACTTTACTACATTCAACGCACAGGTGAACCAAAACAACTAAGAAACGTTTATTACACGTTGTTAGTGCATTTTACATAGCTAAAACTTGTTTTCCTTCGTAAAAAATCATTTCTCATCGAAAAAGATGCTTTAAGTTCAAAACAACACTTGAAGCAGTTTATCGTTGTTAGGAGTGAGAGAGGAGCTCAAAACTATACGCAAACGGCTTTTCCCAGCTTAAACCTTCTGAAAACACACTTTACTACAATTAACACACGGGGGAACCAAAACAACTAAGAAAAGTTTTTTACACGATGTTAGTGTATTTTTCACAGCTAAAACGTGTTTTCCTTCGTAAAAACTCATTTCTGATCGAAAAAGATGTTTTTAGTTCAAAACAACACTTGAAGCTGTTTATCGCTGTTAAGAATGAGAAAGGAGCTCAAAACTATACGCAAACGGCTTTTCTCAGCTTAAATCGTCTGAAAACACACTTTACTACATTTAAACACACGGGGGAACCTAACCACTTCAGAAACGATGTTAGTGCAGTTTACATAGCTAAAACGTGTTTTCCTTCGTAAAAACTCATTTTTGATAGAAAAAGATGTTTTCAGTTCAAAACAAAACTTGAAGCATTTATCGCTATTAGGAGTGAGAGAGGAGCTCAAAACTATACGCAAACGACTTTTCTCACCTTAAACCGTCTGAAAACACACTTTACTACATTCAACGCACAGGTGAACCAAAACAACTAAGAAACGTTTATTACACGTTGTTAGTGCGTTTTACACAGCTAAAACTTGTTTTCCTTCGTAAAAAATCATTTCTAATCGAAAAAGTTTAGATTAGAAAAGTTTAGTTCAAAACAACACTTAAAGCAGTTTATCGCTGTTAGGAGTGATAGAGGAGCTCAAAATTATACGCAAACGGCTTTTCTCAGCTTAAATCGTCTGAAAACACACTTTTCTACACTTTACTACACACGGAGGAACCTAGAACTTCAGAAACGATGTTAGTGCCTTTTTCACAGCTAAAACGTGCTTTCCTTCGTAAAAACTAATTTCTGATCGAAAAAGACGTGTTCAGATCAAAACAACACTTGAAGCAGTTTATCGCTGTTAGGAGTGAGAGAGGAGCTCAAAATTAAATATCACTGAATCTGAATATCTGAGTGGGGTAAGGGTTTTTGGCACAGCTTTCTAAACAGAGTGCGATACGCACAACCTAGCCACTGAAAGCCTTTAATGATGGTCCAGTAACAAAGTGCGAGCATTACAGTTGTTTCCTGAATATTACCACTCGGATGCAACAACAGGTTGCAAAAGAGAAACAAGTCTATTGTAGATATTGTTAATAAATTCTTAGGCGGAAGTGTCTATCTAAACGGGGAGAAAAGTGCATAAAGAATGCAAACAATGATATCAAAGATCTGTTCTCTCAGCTTTAGAACAGCAATTGAAAAATTTTGACACAAAAAAACTTCGAAAAAATTTGGGACCCAAAAAATTTTTGAATCAATACCAAATCTGAATATATCAGTGGGTAAGGGTTTTTGGCACTGCTTTCTAAACAGAGTGCCATACGCACAACCTAGCCACTGAAAGCCTTTAATGATGGTCCAGTAACAAAGTGCGAGCATTATAGTTGTTTACTGTACAACTCGGATGCAACAACAGGTTGCAAAAGAGAAACCAGTCTATTGTAGATATATAAGATGGAACTACACATGTGCCTGTCCAGATTGTTAAGACATTCTTAGGGGAAAAAGTCTATCTAAACGGGGAGAAAAGTGCATTAAGAACGCAAACAATGATATCAAAGATCTCTTTCTCTCAGCTTTAGAACAGCAATTGAAAAATTTTGACCCAAAAAAAACTTCTAAAATTTTAGGCCCAAAACATTTTGACCCTAAAAAACTTTGAAAAATTTTGGGACCCAAAACATTTTTACACAAAAAAACTTCGAAAAATTTTGACCCAAAAAAACTTTGAAAAAATTTGGGACCCAAAAAAAATTTTAATCACTTCCAAATCTGAATATCTGAGTAGGTAAGGGTGTTTGGCACTGTTTCTAAACAGAGTGCCTGTAACAACACAACCTAGCCACTGAAAGCCTTTAATGATGGTCCAGTAACAAAGTGCGAGCATTACAGTTGTTTCCTGTATATTACCACTCGGATGCAACAACAGCTTGCAAAAGAGAAACAAGTCTATTGTAGATATATAGGAAGGAACTACACATGTGCCTGTCCAGATTGTTAAGACATTCTTAGGTGTCTAAGAATCTATCTAAACGGGGAGAGAGTGCATAAAATGCAAACAATGATATCAAAGATCTCTTCTCTCAGCTTTAGAACGGCAATTGAAAAAATTTGACCCAAAAAAAACTTTGAAAAATTTTGGGACCCAAAAAATTTTGACACGAAAAAACTTTGAAAATTTTTGAGACCCGAAAAAATTTTGACCCAAAAAACATCGAAAAATTCCGGGACCCAAAAAAATCTTCAAAAAATTTTCGGACCCAAAAAATTTTGACCCAAAAAAACTTTGAAAAATTTTGGGACCCAAAACAAATTTGAGACCCGAAAAAATGTAGAAAAATTTTGACCTTAAAAAATCTTTTGAGACCCAAAACATTTTTACACAAAAAAACTTCGAAAAAGTTTTGACCCAAAAGAACTTCTAAAAATTTTGGGACCCAAAAAAAAGCTTGAAAAAATTTTGACCCAAAAAACATCGAAAATTTTCGGGACCCAAAAAAATCTTCAAAAAATTTTCGGACCCAAAAAAACTTTGAAAAATTTTTGGACCCAAAACATTTTTACACAAAAAAACTTTGAAAAATTTTGGGACCCAAAACAAATTTGAGACCCGAAAAAATGTAGAAAAATTTTGACCTTAAAAAATCTTTTGAGACCCAAAACATTTTTACACAAAAAAACTTCGAAAAAGTTTTGACCCAAAAGAACTTCTAAAAATTTTGGGACCCAAAAAAAAGCTTGAAAAAATTTTGACCCAAAAAACATCGAAAAATTTCGGGACCCAAAAAAATCTTCAAAAAATTTTCAGACCCAAAAAACTTTGAAACATTTTCTGCCCAAAAAAATTTTGACACCCGAAAAAATTTAGAAAAATATTTAGACCCAAAAAAATTTGACACAAAAAAACTCAGAATAGACAACAGAGGTTTTTGCACTAATACCAATAATACCATGACAGTGAACAATTCAATGGGCTGTATGTGTGTGATTTTTGCTATCACACATGTGAAGGACGTAATCCTTTCAGAAGACCAGAACTTGTTCTCAGGCAAAATCTGAGGCATCTGAGACAAAACAGTATGACCACCAGCTACTCCAGAACAGCCTGTCAAAAGACATTCTTAGCTGGAAAAGTATTTCTGAAAGGGGAGAAAAGTGCATAAAGAATGCAAACAATGATATCAGAGCTCTCTTCTCTCACATTTAGAACAGCAATTAAAAAATTTTGACCCAAAAAATCTTCGAAAAATTTTGGACTAAAAAAATTTTTACACAAAAAAAATTCAAAAATTTTGGGCCCAAAAAAAATTTGAAACAAAAAACATCGAAAAATTTCGGGACCCAAAAAAATCTACAAAAAATTTGGGACCCAAAAAAATTTTGACCTTAAAAAATCTTCGGAAAACTTTGGGACCCAAAAAAATATTAGGAATAATTTGGGACCCAAAATACTTTAAAAATTTTTGGGACCCAAGAAAACTTCGAAAAATTTTGGGACCCAAAAATACTTTGAAAAATTTTGGGAACACAAAAAAACTTTGAAAAATTTTGGGCCCAAAAAAACTTGGAAAATTTTTGGACCCAAAAAATTTTGACACAAAAAAACTCAGAATAGACAACAGAGGTTTTTGCACTAATACCAATAATACCCGAACACTGAACAATTCAATGGGCTGTATGGGTGTGATTTTTGCTATCACACAGGTGAAGGACCATATCCTTTCAGAAGACCAGAACTTGTTCTCAGGCAAAATCTGAGGCATCTGAGACAAAACAGTATGACCACCAGCTACTCCAGAACAGCCTGTCAAAAGACATTCTTAGCTGGAAAAGTATTTCTGAAAGGGGAGAAAAGTGCATAAAGAATGCAAACAATGATATCAGAGCTCTCTTCTCTCACATTTAGAACAGCAATTAAAAAATTTTGACCCAAAAAATCTTCGAAAATTTTTGGACTAAAGAAATTTTTACACAAAAAAAAATTCAAAAATTTTGGGCCCAAAAAAAATTTGAAACAAAAAACATCGAAAAATTTCGGGACCCAAAAAAATCTACAAAAAATTTTGGGACCCAAAAAAATTTTGACCTTAAAAAATCTTCGGAAAACTTTGGGACCCAAAAAAATCTTAGGAATAATTTGGGACCCAAAATACTTTAAAAAATTTTGGGACCCAAGAAAACTTCGAAAAATTTTGGGACCCAAAAATACTTTGAAAAATTTTGGGAACACAAAAAAACTTTGAAAAATTTTGGGCCCAAAAAAACTTGGAAAATTTTTGGACCCAAAAAATTTTGACACAAAAAAACTCAGAATAGACAACAGAGGTTTTTGCACTAATACCAATAATACCCGAACACTGAACAATTCAATGGGCTGTATGGGTGTGATTTTTGCTATCACACAGGTGAAGGACCATATCCTTTCAGAAGACCAGAACTTGTTCTCAGGCAAAATCTGAGGCATCTGAGACAAAACAGTATGACCACCAGCTACTCCAGAACAGCCTGTCAAAAGACATTCTTAGCTGGAAAAGTATTTCTGAAAGGGGAGAAAAGTGCATAAAGAATGCAAACAATGATATCAGAGCTCTCTTCTCTCACATTTAGAACAGCAATTAAAAAATTTTGACCCAAAAAATCTTCGAAAAATTTTGGACTAAAAAAATTTTTACACAAAAAAAATTCAAAAATTTTGGGCCAAAAAAAAATTTGAAACAAAAAACATAGAAAAATTTCGGGACCCAAAAAAATCTACAAAAAATTTTGGGACCCAAAAAAATTTTGACCTTAAAAAATCTTCGTAAAACTTTGGGACCCAAAAAAATCTTAGGAATAATTTGGGACCCAAAATACTTGAAAAAATTTTGGGACCCAAGAAAACTTCGAAAAATTTTGGGACCCAAAAATACTTTGAAAAATTTTGGGAACACAAAAAAACTTTGAAAAATTTTGGGCCCAAAAAAACTTGGAAAATTTTTGGACCCAAAAAATTTTGACACAAAAAAACTCAGAATAGACAACAGAGGTTTTTGCACTAATACCAATAATACCCGAACACTGAACAATTCAATGGGCTGTATGGGTGTGATTTTTGCTATCACACAGGTGAAGGACCATATCCTTTCAGAAGACCAGAACTTGTTCTCAGGCAAAATCTGAGGCATCTGAGACAAAACAGTATGACCACCAGCTACTCCAGAACAGCCTGTCAAAAGACATTCTTAGCTGGAAAAGTATTTCTGAAAGGGGAGAAAAGTGCATAAAGAATGCAAACAATGATATCAGAGCTCTCTTCTCTCACATTTAGAACAGCAATTAAAAAATTTTGACCCAAAAAATCTTCGAAAATTTTTGGACTAAAAAAATTTTTACACGAAAAAAATTCAAAAATTTTGGGCCAAAAAAAAATTTGAAACAAAAAACATCGAAAAATTTCGGGACCCAAAAAAATCTACAAAAAATTTTGGGACCCAAAAAAATTTTGACCTTAAAAAATCTTCGGAAAACTTTGGGACCCAAAAAAATCTTAGGAATAATTTGGGACCCAAAATACTTAAAAAAATTTTGGGACCCAAGAAAACTTCGAAAAATTTTGGGACCCAAAAATACTTTGAAAAATTTTGGGAACACAAAAAAACTTTGAAAAATTTTGGGCCCAAAAAACTTGGAAAATTTTTGGACCCAAAAAATTTTGACACAAAAAAACTCAGAATAGACAACAGAGGTTTTTGCACTAATACCAATAATACCCGAACACTGAACAATTCAATGGGCTGTATGGGTGTGATTTTTGCTATCACACAGGTGAAGTACCATATCCTTTCAGAAGACCAGAACTTGTTCTCAGGCAAAATCTGAGGCATCTGAGACAAAACAGTATGACCACCAGCTACTCCAGAACAGCCTGTCAAAAGACATTCTTAGCTGGAAAAGTATTTCTGAAAGGGGAGAAAAGTGCATAAAGAATGCAAACAATGATATCAGAGCTCTCTTCTCTCACATTTAGAACAGCAATTAAAAAAATTTGACCCAAAAAATCTTCGAAAATTTTTGGACTAAAAAAATTTTTACATAAAAAAAATTCAAAAATTTTGGGCCCAAAAAAAATTTGAAACAAAAAACATCGAAAAATTTCGGGACCCAAAAAAATCTACAAAAAATTTTGGGACCCAAAAAAATTTTGACCTTAAAAAATCTTCGGAAAACTTTGGGACCCAAAAAAATCTTAGGAATAATTTGGGACCCAAAATACTTAAAAAAAATTTGGGACCCAAGAAAACTTCGAAAAATTTTGGGACCCAAAAATACTTTGAAAAATTTTGGGAACACAAAAAAACTTTGAAAAATTTTGGGCCCAAAAAAACTTGGAAAATTTTTGGACCCAAAAAATTTTGACACAAAAAAACTCAGAATAGACAACAGAGGTTTTTGCACTAATACCAATAATACCCGAACACTGAACAATTCAATGGGCTGTATGGGTGTGATTTTTGCTATCACACAGGTGAAGGACCATATCCTTTCAGAAGACCAGAACTTGTTCTCAGGCAAAATCTGAGGCATCTGAGACAAAACAGTATGACCACCAGCTACTCCAGAACAGCCAGTCATGGGTTTAAAAGGCCAATCTGTATTGATGAGATGATTGATGGCTTTTTTCCACAGTACCAACAAACCAACAAGACTGATTGTCTTGATGTGACTCGACAGTCGGTGATTATATGGCTGGATTCACCAAATCACAGCAAAAAGTGGTATATAGACAGAAAAACAAACGTTATTGGCCAAAAATTGCAGTCCAGCCTCCTGTAGAGTTCACCAGAACACCACGATCATTACATGATCGTAAATTTAGAGTGGAGGTCAATTCTTCTTTTCTATTCATTGCGACTTCTAAATGGTTTTCTAATGAAGAAATTCTCTTTCTTTCAGTTTTTGCTATGCACATGCTTCTTAAAGAAAATGCAAAACTATGCAATGTTAATGCAGTGGAAATGGCTTTTCATGAAATTTGTCATCCAGTTTGAGGTGCTGTATGACACTGCAAAAGTGTCTTTTAATGTACAACTGCAGAAACACGTTGCAGTTAGCCTTAGGGAATGGGGTCCTGTTTGGGCAACTTCCACATTTTCTTCTGAGTCATTAAATGGCACTCTTGTGAAGTACTTCAATGGAAACACACATGTGCCTGTTCAGATTGTAAAGACATTCTTAGGTGAGAAAAGTGAGAAAGGCATTCTCAGCTGGAAAAGTCTTTCTAAAAGGGGAGAAAAGTGCATAAAGAATGCAAACAACGATATGAGAGATCTCTTTAGAACAGCAATTGAAAAATTATGACCCAAAAAAACTTTGAAAAAGTTTGGGACCCAAAAAAAGTTTGACCAATAAAAATGAAACTTTTTGGGCCCAAATAAATTTTGACCCAAAAAAACATCGACAAATATCGGGACCCAAAAAAATCTTCGAAATATTTTGGGACCCAAAAATATTTTGACCTCAAAAATTTTGGGCCCAAGATTTTTTTTGCATAACAATTTTTTGGGTACCAAAATTTTTCAACGTTTTTTTTTTTTGTCTAAAAATTTTTTGAAGAATTTTTTGTGTCAAAATGGTTTTGGGACCCAAAATTTTTCGAAGTTTTTTTTGGGTCAAAGTTTTTTGGGTCCAAAATTTTTTTGAGCCTTGAATTTTTTGGGTCCCAAAGTTTTTTGTAGATTTTTTTTTGGTCAAAATTTTTTTGGGTACCAAAGCTTTATGAAGTTTTATTTTTTTGTCTCAAAATTTTTTCAAGTTTTTTTGTGTCAAAATTTTTCGATGTTTTTTTCAGGTCCCGAATTTTTTTGAAGATTTTTTTGGCGTCAAAATTTTTTGGGGCCCAACATTTTTCGAAGTTTTATTTTGCTCTCAAAATTTCTTTTTGGATCTGAATAATTTGGGTCCAAAATTTTTGGCATTTTTTTTGCGTCAAAATTTTTTGGGTCCCAAAATTTTTCCAAATTATTTTGGGTCCTGAAGTTTTTTAAAGATTTTTTGGGTCAAAATTATTTTGTGTCCCAAAATTTTTTGAAGAATTTGTTCTGTCTCAACATTTTTTGAAGATTTTTTTGCATCAAAAGTTTTTTGGGTTCCAAAGTTTTTTGAAGATTTTTTCGGTTCAATATTTTTTTGGGTCCCAAAATTTTTCAAAGTGTTTTTTTGGTCTTAAAATTTTTCGAAGATTTATTTTGCTCTCAAAATTTCTTTTTGGATCTGAATATTTTGGGTCCAAAATTTTTCGCAATTTTTTTGGGTAAAAAATTTTTTGATTAAAAATTTTTTGGGTCACAAAATTTTTTGGGTCACAAAATTTTTTGAAGATTTTTTTTGCGTCAAAATTTTTTGGGTCCCAAAATTTTTCCAAATTATTTTGGGTCCTGAAAGTTTTTTGAAGATTTTTTGGGTCAAAATTATTTTGTGTCCCAAAATTTTTCTAAGTATTTGTTCGGTCTCAACATTTTTTGAAGATTTTTTTGTGTCAAAAGTTTTTTCGGTCCCAAAGTTTTTTGAAGATTTTTTTGGGTAAATATTTTTTTGGGTCCCAAAATTTTTCAAAGTGTTTTTTTGGTCTTAAAATTTTTCGAAGATTTATTTTGCTCTCAAAATTTCTTTTTGGATCTGAATATTTTGGGTCCAAAATTTTTCGCAATTTTTTTGGGTAAAAAATTTTTTGATTAAAAATTTTTTGGGTCACAAAATTTTTTGGGTCACAAAATTTTTTGAAGATTTTTTTTGCGTCAAAATTTTTTGGGTCCCAAAATTTTTCCAAATTATTTTGGGTCCTGAAAGTTTTTTGAAGATTTTTTGGGTCAAAATTATTTTGTGTCCCAAAATTTTTCTAAGTATTTGTTCGGTCTCAACATTTTTTGGAGATTTTTTTGTGTCAAAAGTTTTTTCGGTCCCAAAGTTTTTTGAAGATTTTTTTGGGTAAATATTTTTTTGGGTCCCAAAATTTTTCAAAGTTTTTTTTTGGTCTTAAAATTTTTCGAAGATTTTCTTGGGTCACAACATTTTTCGAAGTTATATATTGCTCTCAAAATTTCTTTTTGGATCTGAATATTTTGGGTCCAAAATTTTTCGCAATTTTTTTGGGTAAAAATTTTTTTGAGTAAAAATTTTTTGGGTCACAACATTTTTTGGGTCACAAAATTTTTTGAAGATTTTTTTTGCGTCAAAATTTTTTGGGTCCCAAAATTTTTCCAAATTATTTTGGGTCCTAAAATTTTTTGAAGATTTTTTTGCAAAAGTTTTTTCGGTCCCAAAGTTTTTTGAAGATTTTTTCGGGTCAATATTTTTTTGGGTCCCAAAATTTTTCAAAGTGTTTTTTTGTTCTTAAAATTTTTCGAAGATTTATTTTGCTCTCAAAATTTCTTTTTGGATCTGAATATTTTGGGTCCAAAATTTTTCGCAATTTTTTTGTGTAAAAATTTTTTTGAGTAAAAATTTTTTGGGTCACAAAATTTTTTGGGTCACAAAACTTTTTGAAGATTTTTTTTGCGTCAAAATTTTTTGGGTCCCAAAATTTTTCCAAATTATTTTGGGTCCTGAAGTTTTTTGAAGATTTTTTGGGTCAAAATTATTTTGTGTCCCAAAATTTTTCTAAGTATTTGTTCGGTCTCAACATTTTTTGAAGATTTTTTTGCGTCAAAAGTTTTTTCGGTCCCAAAGTTTTTTGAAGATTTTTTTGGGTAAATATTTTTTTGGGTCCCAAAATTTTTCAAAGTTTTTTTTTGGTCTTAAAATTTTTCGAAGATTTTCTTGGGTCACAACATTTTTCGAAGTTTTATTTTGCTCTCAAAATTTCTTTTTGGATCTGAATATTTTGGGTCCAAAATTTTTCGCAATTTTTTTGTGTTAAAATTTTTTGGGTCACAAAATGTTTTGGGTCACAAAATTTTTTGAAGATTTTTTTTGCGTCAAAATTTTTTGGGTCCCAAAATTTTTCCAAATTATTTTGGGTCCTAAAGTTTTTTGAAGATTTTTTGGGTCAAAATTATTTTGTGTCCCAAAATTTTTCGAAGTATTTGTTCGGTCTCAACATTTTTTGAAGATTTTTTTGCGTCAAAAGTTTTTTCGGTCCCAAAGTTTTTTGAAGATTTTTTTGGGTCAATATTTTTTTTGGTCCCAAAATTTTTCGAATTTTTTTTTTTTGTCTTAAAATTTTTCGAAGATTTTTTTGAGGTCACAACATTTTTCGAAGTTTTATTTTGCTCTCAAAATTTCTTTTTGGATCTGAATATTTTGGGTCCAAAATTTTTGCAATATTTTTGTGCAAAAATTTTTTTGAGTAAAAATTTTTTGGGTCACAAAATTTTTTGGGTCACAAAATTTTTTGGGTCACAAAATTTTTTGAAGATTTTTTTTGCGTCAAAATTTTTTGGGTCCCAAAATTTTTCCAAATTATTTTGGGTCCTAAAGTTTTTTGAAGATTTTTTGGGTCAAAATTATTTTGTGTCCCAAAATTTTTCGAAGTATTTGTTCGGTCTCAAAATTTTTTGAAGATTTTTTTGCGTCAAAAGTTTTTTCGGTCCCAAAGTTTTTTGAAGATTTTTTTGGGTCAATATTTTTTTGGGTCCCAAAATTTTTCGAAGTTTTTTTTTTTTGTCTTAAAATTTTTTCGAAGATTTTTTTTGGGTCACAACATTTTTCGAAGATTTTTTTTGCGTCAAAATTTTTTTGGGTCCCAAAATTTTCCGAAGTATTTGTTTGGTCTCAAAATTTATTTTTGGATCTGAATATTTTGGGTCCAAAATTTTTCCCATTTTTTTTGGGTAAAAATTTTTTTGGGTCACAAACTTTTTCCAAATTATTTTGCGTCCTAAAGTTTTTTGAAGATTTTTTGGGTCAAAATTATTTTGTGTCCCAAAATTTTTCGAAGTATTTGTTTGGTCTTAAAATTTTTCGAAGATTTTTTTGTGTCAAAATGTTTTTGGTCCCAAAATGTTTTGAAGATTTTTTTTGGGTCAAAATTTTTTGGGTCCCAAAATTTATCGATGTTTTTTTTGGGTCAAAATTTTCTGAGTCCAAAATTTTTTGCAATGTTTTGGGGTCAATTTTTTTTTAGGTCCCAAAATTTTTTGGGCCCAAAATTTTTCGAAGATTTTTTTGGGTCCCAAAATATTCAGATGTTTTTTTGGGTCAAAATTTTTTGGGTAGAAATTTTTTTCTAGTTTTTTTGGGTCAAAATGTTTTAAAGCTGAGAGACGCTGAGAGAATAGTTCTTTGATATCATTGTTTGCATTGTTTATGCACTTTTCTCCCCTTTTACTTTTCCACCTAAGAATGTCTTTACAATCTGGACAGGCACATGTGTAGTTCCATTGAAGTACTTCACAAGAGTGCCATTTAATAACTCAGAAGAAAAGGTGGAAGTTGCCCACAAAGGACCCCATTTCCTAAGGCTAACTGCAATGTGTGTCAGCAGGTGTACATTAAAAGACACTTTTGCAGTGTCATACAGCACCTCAAACTGGATGACAAATTTCCTAAAAGCCATTTCCGCTGCATTAACATTACATAGTTTCACATTTTCTTTAAGAAGCATGTGCATAGCAAAAACAATGTTTGTTTTTCTGTCTTTATACCACTTTTTGCTGTGATTTGGTGAATTCAGCCATATAATCACTGACTGTCGAGTCACATCAAGATCATACATGGCCTTTTACACCCATGACTGGCTGTTCTGGAGTAGCTGGTGGTCATACTGTTTTGTCTCAGATGCCTCAGATTTTGCCTGAGAACAAGTTCTGGTCTTCTGAAAGGATATGGTCCTTCACCTGTGTGATAGCAAAAAATCACACCAATACAGCCCATTGAATTGTTCAGTGTTCGGGTATTATTGGTATTAGTGCAAAAACCTCTGTTGTCTATTCTGAGTTTTTTTGTGTCAAAATTTTTCGAAGTTTTTTCGGGTTCCGAAATTTTTAGATGTTTTTTTGGGTCAAAATTTTTCAAAGTTTTTTTGGGTCCCAAAATTTTTCTACATTTTTTTGGGTCTCAACTTTTTTTTGGTCTTAAAATTTTTCAAAGTTTTTTTCGGTCCCAAAAGTTTTTGAAGTTTTTTTGGGTCAAACTTTTTTTGGGTTAAAATTTTTCAAAATTTTTCGAAGATTTTTTTGGGTCCCAAAATATTTCGATGTTTTTTTGGGTCAAAATTTTTTAAAGCTGAGAGACGCTGAGAGAAGAGATCTTTGATATCATTGTTTGCATTGTTTATGCACTTTTCTCCCCTTTTAGATAGACTTTACCACCTAAGAATGTCTTTACAATCTGGACAGACACCTGTGTAGTTCCATTTAAGTACTTCACAAGAGTGCCATTTAAGTTTTTGGAAGTTGCCCAAAAAGGACCCAATTTCCTAAAGCTAATTGCAATGTGTGTCAGCAGGTGTACATTAAAAGACACTATCTAAGAATGCCTCAGATTTTGCCTGAGAACAAGTTCTGGTCTTCTGAAAGGATAGGGTTCTTCACCTGTAGCAAAAATCACACCCATACAGCCCATTGAATTGTTCAGTGTTCGGGTATTATTGGTATTAGTGCAAAAACCTCAGTTGTATATTCTGAGTTTTTTTGAGTTAAAATTTTTTGGGTACAAAATTTTTTAATTTTTTTTGGGTCCCAAAGTTTTTCGAAGATTTTTTTGGGTCCCAAAATTTTTCAAAGACTTTTTTGGGTCACAAATTTTTTTTAAGTTTTTTTGGGTCCCAGAATTTTTCAAAGTTTTTTTGGTTCAAAATTATTTCGGGTTTCAAAATTTTTCAAAGGTTTTTTGGGTCCCAAAATTTTTTGAAGATTTTTTTGGGTCCTAAATTTTTTCAAAGTTTTTTGGGTCAAAATGTTTCAATTCAAAATTGATATCATTGTTTGCATTGTTTATGCACTTTTCTCCCCTTTTAGATAGACTTTTCCACCTACAAACAGTCTTTACAATCTGGACAGGCACACGTTTAGTTCCATTTAAGTACTTCACAAGAGTGCCATTTAATGACTCAGAAGAAAAAAAAGCTTTTAGTTCAAAACAACACTTGAAGCAGTTTATCGCTGTAAGAAGTCAAAAGGGAGCTGAAAACGATATGCAATCGGCTTCTCTCAGCTTAAACCGCCTGAAAACACAATTTCCTACATTCAACACACAGGAGAACCCAAATACTTAAGAAACATTTATTACACGATGTTATTGCATTTTACACAGCTAAAACGTGTTTTCCTTCGTAAAAACTCATTTCTGATAGAAAAAGATGTTTTCAGTTCAAAACAACACTTGAAGCATTTTATCGCTATTAGGAGTGAGAGAGGAGCTCAAAACTATACGCAAACGACTTTTCTCACCTTAAACCGTCTGAAAACACACTTTACTACATTCAACGAACAGGTGAACCAAAACAACTAAGAAACGTTTATTACACGTTGTTAGTGCGTTTTACACAGCTAAAACGTGTTTTCCTTCGTAAAAAATAATTTCTGATCGAAAAAGATGTTTTTAGTTCAAAACAACACTTGAAGCTGTTTATCTCTGTTAAGAGTGAGAAAGGAGCTCAAAACTACACGCAAACGGCTTTTCTCATCTTAAATCGTCTGAAAACACACTTTACTACAATTAACACACGGGAGAACCTAACCACTTCAGAAACGATGTTAGTGGCTAAAACGTGTTTTCCTTCGTAAAAACTCATTTCTGATCGAAAAAGATGTTTTTAGTTCAAAACAACACTTGAAGCTGTTTATCGCGGTTAAGAGTGAGAAAGGAGCTCAAAACTATACGCAAACGGCTTTTCTCAGCTTAAATCGTCTGAAAACACACTTTACTACAATTAACACACGGGGGAACCTAACCACTTCAGAAACGATGTTAGTGGCTTTTTCACAGCTAAAACGTGTTTTCCTTCGTAAAAACTCATTTCTGATCGATAGAGATGTTTTCGGTTCCTAACAACACTTGAAGCAGTTTATTGCTGAAGAAGTGAAAAAGGAGCTTAAAACTGTATGGCTGTTATAAGTGAGAGACGAGCTCAAAACTATACGCAAACGGCTTTTCTCAGCTTAAATGGTCTGAAAACACACTTTACTGCATTCAACGCACAGGTGAACCAAAACAACTAAGAAACGTTTATTACACGTTGTTAGTGCGTTTTACACAGCTAAAACGTGTTTTCCTTCGTAAAAAATAATTTCTGATCGAAAAAGATGTTTTTAGTTCAAAACAACACTTGAAGCTGTTTATCTCTGTTAAGAGTGAGAAAGGAGCTCAAAACTACACGCAAACGGCTTTTCTCATCTTAAATCGTCTGAAAACACACTTTACTACATTTAACACACGGGGGAACCTAACCACTTCAGAAACGATGTTAGTGCATTTTACATAGCTAAAACGTGTTTTCCTTCGTAAAAACTCATTTTTGATAGAAAAAGATGTTTTCAGTTCAAAACAACACTTGAAGCATTTTATCGCTATTAGGAGTGAGAGAGGAGCTCAAACCTATACGCAAACGACTTTTCTCACCTTAAACCGTCTGAAAACACACTTTACTACATTCAACGCACAGGTGAACCAAAACAACTAAGAAACGTTTATTACACGTTGTTAGTGCGTTTTACACAGCTAAAACGTGTTTTCCTTCGTAAAAAATAATTTCTGATCGAAAAAGATGTTTTTAGTTCAAAACAACACTTGAAGCTGTTTATCTCTGTTAAGAGTGAGAAAGTAGCTCAAAACTACACGCAAACGGCTTTTCTCATCTTAAATCGTCTGAAAACACACTTTACTACATTTAACACATGGGGGAACCTAACCACTTCAGAAACGATGTTAGTGCATTTTACATAGCTAAAACGTGTTTTCCTTCGTAAAAACTCATTTTTGATAGAAAAAGATGTTTTCAGTTCAAAACAACACTTGAAGCATTTTATCGCTATTAGCAGTGAGAGAGGAGCTCAAAACTATACGCAAACGGCTTTTCTCACCTTAAACCGTCTGAAAACACACTTTACTACATTCAACGCACAGGTGAACCAAAACAACTAAGAAACGTTTATTACACGTTGTTAGTGCGTTTTACACAGCTAAAACGTGTTTTCCTTCGTAAAAAATAATTTCTGATCGAAAAAGATGTTTTTAGTTCAAAACAACACTTGAAGCTGTTTATCTCTGTTAAGAGTGAGAAAGGAGCTCAAAACTACACGCAAACGGCTTTTCTCATCTTAAATCGTCTGAAAACACACTTTACTACAATTAACACACGGGGGAACCTAACCACTTCAGAAACGATGTTAGTGGCTTTTTCACAGCTAAAACGTGTTTTCCTTCGTAAAAACTCATTTCTGATCGATAGAGATGTTTTCGGTTCCTAACAACACTTGAAGCAGTTTATTGCTGAAGAAGTGAAAAAGGAGCTTAAAACTGTATCGCTGTTATAAGTGAGAGACGAGCTCAAAACTATACGCAAACGGCTTTTCTCAGCTTAAATGGTCTGAAAACACACTTTACTGCATTCAACGCACAGGTGAACCAAAACAACTAAGAAACGTTTATTACACGTTGTTAGTGCGTTTTACACAGCTAAAACTTGTTTTCCTTCGTAAAAAATCATTTCTCATCGAAAAAGATGCTTTAAGTTCAAAACAACACTTGAAGCAGTTTATCGCTGTTAGGAGTGAGAGAGGAGCTCAAAACTATACGCAAACGGCTTTTCCCAGCTTAAACCTTCTGAAAACACACTTTACTACAATTAACACACGGGGGAACCAAAACAACTAAGAAAAGTTTTTTACACGACGTTAGTGTATTTTTCACAGCTAAAACGTGTTTTCCTTCGTAACAAATAATTTCTCATCGAAAAAGATGCTTTTAGTTCAAAACAACACTTGAAACAGTTTATCGCTGTTAGGAGTGAAAGAGGAGATCAAAACTATACGCAAACGGCTTTTCTCAGCTTAAATCGTCTGAAAACACACTTTACTACATTTAACACACGGGGGAACCTAACCACTTCAGAAACGATGTTAGTGCAGTTTACACAGCTAAAACGTGTTTTCCTTCGTAAAAACTCATTTTTGATAGAAAAAGATGTTTTCAGTTCAAAACAAAACTTGAAGCATTTATCGCTATTAGGAGTGAGAGAGGAGCTCAAAACTATACGCAAACGACTTTTCTCACCTTAAACCGTCTGAAAACACACTTTACTACATTCAACGCACAGGTGAACCAAAACAACTAAGAAACACGTTGTTAGTGCGTTTTACACAGCTAAAACTTGTTTTCCTTCGTAAAAAATCATTTCTAATCGAAAAAGTTTAGATTAGAAAAGTTTAGTTCAAAACAACACTTAAAGCAGTTTATCGCTGTTAGGAGTGATAGAGGAGCTCAAAATTATACGCAAACGGCTTTTCTCAGCTTAAATCGTCTGAAAACACACTTTTCTACACTTTACTACACACGGAGGAACCTAGAACTTCAGAAACGATGTTAGTGCCTTTTTCACAGCTAAAACGTGCTTTCCTTCGTAAAAACTAATTTCTGATCGAAAAAGACGTGTTCAGATCAAAACAACACTTGAAGCAGTTTATCGCTGTTAGGAGTGAGAGAGGAGCTCAAAATTAAATATCACTGAATCTGAATATCTGAGTGGGGTAAGGGTTTTTGGCACTGCTTTCTAAACAGAGTTCGATACGCACAACCTAGCCACTGAAAGCCTTTAATGATGGTCCAGTAACAAAGTGCGAGCATTACAGTTGTTTCCTGAATATTACCACTCGGATGCAACAACAGGTTGCAAAAGAGAAACAAGTCTATTGTAGATATATAAGATGGAACTACACATGTGCCTGTCCAGATTGTTAATAAATTCTTAGGCGGAAGTGTCTATCTAAACGGGGAGAAAAGTGCATAAAGAATGCAAACAATGATATCAAAGATCTGTTCTCTCAGCTTTAGAACAGCAATTGAAAAATTTTGACACAAAAAAACTTCGAAAAAATTTGGGACCCAAAAAATTTTTGAATCAATACCAAATCTGAATATATCAGTGGGTAAGGGTTTTTGGCACTGCTTTCTAAACAGAGTGCCATACGCACAACCTAGCCACTGAAAGCCTTTAATGATGGTCCAGTAACAAAGTGCGAGCATTATAGTTGTTTACTGTACAAACTCGGATGCAACAACAGGTTGCAAAAGAGAAACCAGTCTATTGTAGATATATAAGATGGAACTACACATGTGCCTGTCCAGATTGTTAAGACATTCTTAGGGGAAAAAGTCTATCTAAACGGGGAGAAAAGTGCATTAAGAACGCAAACAATGATATCAAAGATCTCTTTCTCTCAGCTTTAGAACAGCAATTGAAAAATTTTGACCCAAAAAAAACTTTGAAAAATTTTGGGACCCAAAACATTTTTACACAAAAAAACTTCGAAAAATTTTGACCCAAAAAAACTTTGAAAAAATTTGGGACCCAAAAAAATTTTTAATCACTACCAAATCTGAATATCTGAGTAGGTAAGGGTGTTTGGCACTGTTTCTAAACAGAGTGCCTGTAACAACACAACCTAGCCACTGAAAGCCTTTAATGATGGTCCAGTAACAAAGTGCGAGCATTACAGTTGTTTCCTGTATATTACCACTCGGATGCAACAACAGCTTGCAAAAGAGAAACAAGTCTATTGTAGATATATAGGAAGGAACTACACATGTGCCTGTCCAGATTGTTAAGACATTCTTAGGTGTCTAAGAATCTATCTAAACGGGGAGAGAGTGCATAAAGAATGCAAACAATGATATCAAAGATCTCTTCTCTCAGCTTTAGAACGGCAATTGAAAAAATTTGACCCAAAAAAAACTTTGAAAAATTTTGGGACCCAAAAAATTTTGACACGAAAAAACTTTGAAAATTTTTGAGACCCGAAAAAATTTTGACCCAAAAAACATCGAAAAATTCCGGGACCCAAAAAAATCTTCAAAAAATTTTCGGACCCAAAAAATTTTTACCCAAAAAAACTTTGAAAAATTTTGGGACCCAAAACAAATTTGAGACCCGAAAAAATGTAGAAAAATTTTGACCTTAAAAAATCTTTTGAGACCCAAAACATTTTTACACAAAAAAACTTCGAAAAAGTTTTGACCCAAAAGAACTTCTAAAAATTTTGGGACCCAAAAAAAAGCTTGAAAAAATTTTGACCCAAAAAACATCGAAAAATTTCGGGACCCAAAAAAATCTTCAAAAAATTTTCGGACCCAAAAAAACTTTGAAAAATTTTCGGACCCAAAACATTTTTACACAAAAAAACTTTGAAAAATTTTGGGACCCAAAACAAATTTGAGACCCGAAAAAATGTAGAAAAATTTTGACCTTAAAAAATCTTTTGAGACCCAAAACATTTTTACACAAAAAAACTTCGAAAAAGTTTTGACCCAAAAGAACTTCTAAAAATTTTGGGACCCAAAAAAAAGCTTGAAAAAATTTTGACCCAAAAAACATCGAAAAATTTCGGGTCCCAAAAAAATCTTCAAAAAATTTTCAGACCCAAAAAACTTTGAAACATTTTCTGCCCAAAAAAATTTTGACACCCGAAAAAATTTAGAAAAATATTTAGACCCAAAAAAATTTGACACAAAAAAACTCAGAATAGACAACAGAGGTTTTTGCACTAATACCAATAATACCATGACAGTGAACAATTCAATGGGCTGTATGTGTGTGATTTTTGCTATCACACATGTGAAGGACGTAATCCTTTCAGAAGACCAGAACTTGTTCTCAGGCAAAATCTGAGGCATCTGACACAAAACAGTATGACCACCAGCTACTCCAGAACAGCCTGTCAAAAGACATTCTTAGCTGGAAAAGTATTTCTGAAAGGGGAGAAAAGTGCATAAAGAATGGAAACAATGATATCAGAGCTCTCTTCTCTCACATTTAGAACAGCAATTAAAAAATTTTGACCCAAAAAATCTTCGAAAATTTTTGGACTAAAAAAATTTTTACACAAAAAAAATTCAAAAATTTTGGGCCCAAAAAAAATTTGAAACAAAAAACATCGAAAAATTTCGGGACCCAAAAAAATCTACAAAAAAATTTGGGACCCAAAAAAATTTTGACCTTAAAAAATCTTCGGAAAACTTTGGGACCCAAAAAAATCTTAGGAATAATTTGGGACCCAAAATACTTTAAAAAATTTTGGGACCCAAGAAAACTTCGAAAAATTTTGGGACCCAAAAATACTTTGAAAAATTTTGGGAACACAAAAAAACTTTGAAAAATTTTGGGCCCAAAAAAACTTGGAAAATTTTTGGACCCAAAAAATTTTGACACAAAAAAACTCAGAATAGACAACAGAGGTTTTTGCACTAATACCAATAATACCCGAACACTGAACAATTCAATGGGCTGTATGGGTGTGATTTTTGCTATCACACAGGTGAAGGACCATATCCTTTCAGAAGACCAGAACTTGTTCTCAGGCAAAATCTGAGGCATCTGAGACAAAACAGTATGACCACCAGCTACTCCAGAACAGCCAGTCATGGGTTTAAAAGGCCAATCTGTATTGATGAGATGATTGATGGCTTTTTTCCACAGTACCAACAAACCAACAAGACTGATTGTCTTGATGTGACTCGACAGTCGGTGATTATATGGCTGGATTCACCAAATCACAGCAAAAAGTGGTATATAGACAGAAAAACAAACGTTATTGGCCAAAAATTGCAGTCCAGCCTCCTGTAGAGTTCACCAGAACACCACGATCATTACATGATCATAAATTTAGAGTGGAGGTCAATTCTTCTTTTCTATTCATTGCGACTTCTAAATGGTTTTCTAATGAAGAAATTCTCTTTCTTTCAGTTTTTGCTATGCACATGCTTCTTAAAGAAAATGCAAAACTATGCAATGTTAATGCAGTGGAAATGGCTTTTCATGAAATTTGTCATCCAGTTTGAGGTGCTGTATGACACTGCAAAAGTGTCTTTTAATGTACAACTGCAGAAACACGTTGCAGTTAGCCTTAGGGAATGGGGTCCTGTGTGGGCAACTTCCACATTTTCTTCTGAGTCATTAAATGGCACTCTTGTGAAGTACTTCAATGGAAACACACATGTGCCTGTTCAGATTGTAAAGACATTCTTAGGTGAGAAAAGTGAGAAAGGCATTCTCAGCTGGAAAAGTCTTTCTAAAAGGGGAGAAAAGTGCATAAAGAATGCAAACAACGATATGAGAGATCTCTTTAGAACAGCAATTGAAAAATTATGACACAAAAAAACTTTGAAAAAGTTTGGGACCCAAAAAAATTTTGACCAATAAAACTGAAACTTTTTGGGCCCAAATAAATTTTGACCCAAAAAAACATCGACAAATATCGGGACCCAAAAAAATCTTCGAAATATTTTGGGACCCAAAAATATTTTGACCTCAAAATTTTTGGGCCCAAGATTTTTTTTGCATAACAATTTTTTGGGTACCAAAATTTTTCAACGTTTTTTTTTTTTGTCTAAAAATTTTTTGAAGAATTTTTTGTGTCAAAATGGTTTTGGGACCCAAAATTTTTCGAAGTTTTTTTTGGGTCAAAGTTTTTTGGGTCCAAAATTTTTTTGAGCCTTGAATTTTTTGGGTCCCAAAGTTTTTTGTAGATTTTTTTTTGGTCAAAATTTTTTTGGGTACCAAAGCTTTATGAAGTTTTATTTTTTTGTCTCAAAATTTTTTCAAGTTTTTTTGTGTCAAAATTTTTCGATGTTTTTTTCAGGTCCCGAATTTTTTTGAAGATTTTTTTGGAGTCAAAATTTTTTGGGTCCAAAAATTTTTCCACGTTTTTTTTGGGTCCCAAAATTTTTCGAAGTATTTGATTGGTCTCAAAATGTTTCGAAGATTTTTTTGGGTCAAAATTTTTTTGTGTCTCAAAATTTTTCGAAGTTTTTTTTGGGTCCAACATACTTTTAGCCCAAATTTTTTTGGGTCCCAAAGTTCTTTGAAGTTTTTTTGTGTCAAAATTTTTCTACATTTTTTTTGGTCCAAATTTTTTGAATTTTTTTTTGGGTCAAACTTTTCTGGTTCCAAAATTGTTCGCACTGTTTTGGGGTAAATGTTTTTGTGGGTCCCAAAATTTTTTGGGTCCTAAAATTTTTCCAAATTATTTTGGGTCCTAAAGTTTTTTGAAGATTTTTTTGGGTCAAAATTATTTTGTGTCCCAAAATTTTTCGAAGTATTTGTTCGGTCTCAAAATTTTTTGAAGATTTTTTTGCGTCAAAAGTTTTTTCGGTCCCAAAGTTTTTTGAAGATTTTTTTGGGTCAATATTTTTTTGGGTCCCAAAATTTTTCGAAGTTTTTTTTTTTTGTCTTAAAATTTTTCGAAGATTTTTTTGAGGTCACAACATTTTTCGAAGTTTTATTTTGCTCTCAAAATTTCTTTTTGGATCTGAATAATTTGGGTCCAAAATTTTTGGCATTTTTTTTGCGTCAAAATTTTTCCAAATTATTTTGGGTCCTAAAGTTTTTTAAAGATTTTTTGGGTCAAAATTATTTTGTGTCCCAAAATTTTTTGAAGTATTTGTTCGGTCTCAACATTTTTTGAAGATTTTTTTGCATCAAAAGTTTTTTGGGTTCCAAAGTTTTTTGAAGATTTTTTCGGGTCAATATTTTTTTGGGTCCCAAAATTTTTCAAAGTGTTTTTTTGGTCTTAAAATTTTTCGAAGATTTATTTTGCTCTGAAAATTTCTTTTTGGATCTGAATATTTTGGGTCCAAAATTTTTCGCAATTTTTTTGGGTAAAAATTTTTTTGATTAAAAATTTTTTGGGTCACAAAATTTTTTGGGTCACAAAAGTTTTTGAAGATTTTTTTTGCGTCAAAATTTTTTGGGTCCCAAAATTTTTCCAAATTATTTTGGGTCCTGAAAGTTTTTTGAAGATTTTTTGGGTCAAAATTATTTTGTGTCCCAAAATTTTTCTAAGTATTTGTTCGGTCTCAACATTTTTTGAAGATTTTTTTGTGTCAAACGTTTTTTCGGTCCCAAAGTTTTTTGAAGATTTTTTTGGGTAAATATTTTTTTGGGTCCCAAAATTTTTCAAAGTTTTTTTTTGGTCTTAAAATTTTTCGAAGATTTTCTTGGGTCACAACATTTTTCGAAGTTTTATATTGCTCTCAAAATTTCTTTTTGGATCTGAATATTTTGGGTCCAAAATTTTTCGCAATTTTTTTGGGTAAAAATTTTTTTGAGTAAACATTTTTTGGGTCACAAAATTTTTTGGGTCACAAAATTTTTTGAAGATTTTTTTTGCGTCAAAATTTTTTGGGTCCTAAAATTTTTCCAAATTATTTTGGGTCCTAAAGTTTTTTGAAGATTTTTTTGGGTCAAAATTATTTTGTGTCCCAAAATTTTTCTAAGTATTTGTTCGGTCTCAAAATTTTTTGAAGATTTTTTTGCGTCAAAACTTTTTTCGGTCCCAAAGTTTTTTGAAGATTTTTTTGGGTCAATATTTTTTTGGGTCCCAAAATTTTTCGAAGTTTTTTTTTTGTCTTAAAATTTTTCGAAGATTTTTTTGGGTCAGAACATTTTTCAAAGTTTTATTTTGCTCTCAAAATTTCTTTTTGGATCTGAATAATTTGGGTCCAAAATTTTTGGCATTTTTTTTGTGTCAAAATTTTTTGGGTCCCAAAATTTTTCCAAATTATTTTGGGTCCTAAAGTTTTTTAAAGATTTTTTGGGTCAAAATTATTTTGTGTCCCAAAATTTTTTGAAGTATTTCTAAGTATTTGTTCGGTCTCAAAATTTTTTGAACATTTTTTTGCGTCAAAAGTTTTTTCGGTCCCAAAGTTTTTTGAAGATTTTTTCGGGTCAATATTTTTTTGGGTCCCAAAATTTTTCAAAGTGTTTTTTTGGTCTTAAAATTTTTCGAAGATTCATTTTGCTCTCAAAATTTCTTTTTGGATCTGAATATTTTGGGTCCAAAATTTTTCGCAATTTTTTTGGGTAAAAATTTTTTTGAGTAAACATTTTTTGGGTCACAAAATTTTTTGGGTCACAAAATTTTTTGAAGATTTTTTTTGCGTCAAAATTTTTTGGGTCCTAAAATTTTTCCAAATTATTTTGGGTCCTAAAGTTTTTTGAAGATTTTTTTGGGTCAAAATTATTTTGTGTCCCAAAATTTTTCGAAGTATTTGTTCGGTCTCAAAATTTTTTGAAGATTTTTTTGGGTCAATATTTTTTGGGTCCCAAAATTTTTCGAAGTTTTTTTTTTTGTCTTAAAATTTTTCGAAGATTTTTTTGAGGTCACAACATTTTTCGAAGTTTTATTTTGCTCTCAAAATTTCTTTTTGGATCTGAATATTTTGGGTCCAAAATTTTTGCAATTTTTTTGTGTAAACATTTTTTTGAGTAAAAATTTTTTGGGTCACAAAATTTTTTGGGTCACAAAACTTTTTGAAGATTTTTTTGCGTCAAAATTTTTTGTCCCAAAATTTTTCCAAATTATTTTGGGTCCTAAAGTTTTTTGAAGATTTTTTGGGTCAAAATTATTTTGTGTCCCAAAATTTTTCTAAGTATTTGTTCGGTCTCAAAATTTTTTGAAGATTTTTTTGCGTCAAAAGTTTTTTCGGTCCCAAAGTTTTTTGAAGATTTTTTTGGGTCAATATTTTTTTGGGTCCCAAAATTTTTCGAAGTTTTTTTTTTGTCTTAAAATTTTTCGAAGATTTTTTTGGGTCAGAACATTTTTCAAAGTTTTATTTTGCTCTCAAAATTTCTTTTTGGATCTGAATAATTTGGGTCCAAAATTTTTGGCATTTTTTTTGTGTCAAAATTTTTTGGGTCCCAAAATTTTTCCAAATTATTTTGGGTCCTAAAGTTTTTTAAAGATTTTTTGGGTCAATATTTTTTTGGGTCCCAAAATTTTTCAAAGTGTTTTTTTGGTCTTAAAATTTTTCGAAGATTTATTTTGCTCTCAAAATTTCTTTTTGGATCTGAATATTTTGGGTACAAAATTTTTCGCAATTTTTTTGGGTAAAAAATTTTTTGATTAAAAATTTTTTGGGTCACAAAATTTTTTAGGTCCCAAAATTTTTTGAAGATTTTTTTTGCGTCAAAATTTTTTGGGTCCCAAAATTTTTCCAAATTATTTTGGGTCCCAAAATTTTTCCAAATTATTTTGGGTCCTGAAAGTTTTTTGAAGATTTTTTGGGTCAAAATTATTTTGTGTCCCAAAAATATTTGAAGTATTTGTTCGGTCTCAACATTTTTTGAAGATTTTTTTGTGTCAAAAGCTTTTCGGTCCCAAAGTTTTTTGAAGATTTTTTTGGGTCAATATTTTTTTGGGTCCCAAAATTTTTCGAATTTTTTTTTTTTGTCTTAAATTTTTTGGGTCAAAATTATTTTGTGTCCCAAAATTTTTCGAAGTATTTGTTCGGTCTCAAAATTTTTTGAAGATTTTTTTGCGTCAAAAGTTTTTTCGGTCCCAAAGTTTTTTGAAGATTTTTTTGGGTCAATATTTTTTTGGGTCCCAAAATTTTTCGAATTTTTTTTTTTTGTCTTAAAATTTTTCGAAGATTTTTTTGAGGTCACAACATTTTTCGAAGTTTTATTTTGCTCTCAAAATTTCTTTTTGGATCTGAATATTTTGGGTCCAAAATTTTTGCAATTTTTTTGTGTAAAAATTTTTTTGAGTAAAAATTTTTTGGGTCCCAAAATTTTTCCAAATTATTTTGGGTCCTAAAGTTTTTTGAAGATTTTTTGGGTCAAAATTATTTTGTGTCCCAAAATTTTTCGAAGTATTTGTTCGGTCTCAAAATTTTTTGAAGATTTTTTTGCGTCAAAAGTTTTTTCGGTCCCAAAGTTTTTTGAAGATTTTTTTGGGTCAATATTTTTTTGGGTCCCAAAATCTTTCGAAGTTTTTTTTTTTTGTCTTAAAATTTTTTCGAAGATTTTTTTTGGGTCACAACATTTTTCTAAGATTTTTTTTGCGTCAAAATTTTTTTGGGTCCCAAAATTTTCCGAAGTATTTGTTTGCTCTCAAAATTTATTTTTGGATCTGAATATTTTGGGTCCAAAATTTTTCCCATTTTTTTTGGGTAAAAATTTTTTTGGGTCACAAACTTTTTCCAAATTATTTTGCGTCCTAAAGTTTTTTGAAGATTTTTTGGGTCAAAATTATTTTGTGTCCCAAAATTTTTCGAAGTATTTGTTTGGTCTTAAAATTTTTCGAAGATTTTTTTGTGTCAAAATGTTTTTGGTCCCAAAATATTTTGAAGATTTTTTTTGGGTCAAAATTTTTTGGGTCCCAAAATTTATCGATGTTTTTTTTGGGTCAAACTTTTCTGAGTCCAAAATTTTTTGCAATGTTTTGGGGTCAATTTTTTTTTAGGTCCCAAAATTTTTTGGGCCCAAAATTTTTTCGAAGATTTTTTTGGGTCCCTAAATATTTAGATGTTTTTTTGGGTCAAAATTTTTTGGGTAGAAATTTTTTTCTAGTTTTTTTGGGTCAAAATGTTTTAAAGCTGAGAGACGCTGAGAGAATAGTTCTTTGATATCATTGTTTGCATTGTTTATGCACTTTTCTCCCCTTTTACTTTTCCACCTAAGAATGTCTTTACAATCTGGACAGGCACATGTGTAGTTCCATTGAAGTACTTCACAAGAGTGCCATTTAATAACTCAGAAGAAAAGGTGGAAGTTGCCCACAAAGGACCCCATTTCCTAAGGCTAACTGCAATGTGTGTCAGCAGGTGTACATTAAAAGACACTTTTGCAGTGTCATACAGCACCTCAAACTGGATGACAAATTTCCTAAAAGCCATTTCCGCTGCATTAACATTACATAGTTTCACATTTTCTTTAAGAAGCATGTGCATAGCAAAAACAATGTTTGTTTTTCTGTCTTCATACCACTTTTTCCTGTGATTTGGTGAATTCAGCCATATAATCACTGACTGTCGAGTCACATCAAGATCATCAATACATGGCCTTTTACACCCATGACTGGCTGTTCTGGAGTAGCTGGTGGTCATACTGTTTTGTCTCAGATGCCTCAGATTTTGCCTGAGAACAAGTTCTGGTCTTCTGAAAGGATATGGTCCTTCACCTGTGTGATAGCAAAAAATCACACCCATACAGCCCATTGAATTGTTCAGTGTTCGGGTATTATTGGTATTAGTGCAAAAACCTCTGTTGTCTATTCTGAGTTTTTTTGTGTCAAAATTTTTTGGGTCCAAAAAATTTTCTAAATTTTTTTGGGTCCCAAATTTTTTGAAGTTTTTTGGGTCAAACTTTTTTTGGGCCCAACATTTTTCAAAGTTATTTTGGGTCCTAACTTTTTTCTAATTTTTTTTGGTCCAAAAACTTTTCTAAATTTTTTTGGTCCAAAAACTTTTCTAATTTTTTTTGGGCCCAAAATTTTTCAAAGTTATTTTGGGTCACAAAATTTTTCTAAGATATTTTGAGGTCAAAATAATTTTAGGTCAAATTTTTTTTGGGTCCCAAAATTTTTCGAAGTTTTTTCGGGTTCCGAAATTTTTCGATGTTTTTTTGGGTCAAAATTTTTCAAAGTTTTTTTGGGTCCCAAAATTTTTCTAAATTTTTTTGGGTCTCAACTTTTTTTTGGTCTTAAAATTTTTCAAAGTTTTTTTCGGTCCCAAAAGTTTTTGAAGTTTTTTTGGGTCAAACTTTTTTTGGGTCAAAATTTTTCAAAATTTTTCGAAGATTTTTTTGGGTCCCAAAATATTTCGATGTTTTTTTGGGTCTTTCTCTGAGAGAAGAGATCTTTGATATCATTGTTTGCATTGTTTATGCACTTTTCTCCCCTTTTAGATAGACTTTACCACCTAAGAATGTCTTTACAATCTGGACAGACACATGTGTAGTTCCATTTAAGTACTTCACAAGAGTGCCATTTAAGTTTTTGGAAGTTGCCCAAAAAGGACCCAATTTCCTAAAGCTAATTGCAATGTGTGTCAGCAGGTGTACATTAAAAGACACTTTTGCAGTGTCATACAGCACCTCAAACGGGATGACAAATATTTTTCTAAATTTTTTTGGGTCTAAATATTTTTCTAAATTTTTTTGGGTTCCCAAAATTTTTTAAAGT
Organism: Astyanax mexicanus; assembly: GCF_023375975.1. Taxonomy (NCBI): domain Eukaryota; kingdom Metazoa; phylum Chordata; class Actinopteri; order Characiformes; family Acestrorhamphidae; genus Astyanax; species Astyanax mexicanus. Next base: position 56,177,490 of record NC_064408.1, read on the forward strand.
TTTTTTGGGTCTCAACATTTTTCGAAGATAAAAATCAAATTTTTTTGGGTCAAAATAATTTTCCGAAGATTTTTTAAGGTCAAAATATTTTTGGGTCCCAAAATTTTTTGAAGATTTTTTTGGGTCCCGAAATTTTTCAACGTTTTTTTGGGTCAAAATGTTTCAATTGCTGTTCTAAAGAAGAGAGCTCTGATATCATTGTTTGCATTCTTTTTGCACTTTTCTCCCCTTTTAGAAAGACTTTTCCAGCTAAGAATGTCTCAGATTTTGCCTGAGAACAAGTTCTGGTCTTCTGAAAAGATAGGGTTCTTCACCTGTAGCAAAAATCACACCCATACAGCCCATTGAATTGTTCAGTGTTCGGGTATTATTGGTATTAGTGCAAAAACCTCAGTTGTATATTCTGAGTTTTTTTGGGTTAAAAGTTTTTGGGTACAAAATTTTTTAATTTTTTTTGGGTCCCAAAGTTTTTCGAAGATTTTTTTGGGTCCCAAAAATTTTCAAAGACTTTTTTGGGTCACAAATTTTTTTAAAGTTTTTTTGGGTCCCAAAATTTTTAAAAGTTTTTTTGGTTCAAAATTATTTCGGGTTTCAAAAATTTTCAAAGGTTTTTTGGGTCCCAAAATTTTTTGAAGATTTTTTTGGGTCCTAAATTTTTTCAAAGTTTTTTGGGTCAAAATGTTTCAATTCAAAATTGATATCATTGTTTGCATTGTTTATGCACTTTTCTCCCCTTTTAGATAGACTTTTCCACCTACAAACAGTCTTTACAATCTGGACAGGCACACGTTTAGTTCCATTTAAGTACTTCACAAGAGTGCCATTTAATGACTCAGAAGAAAAAAAAGCTTTTAGTTCAAAACAACACTTGAAGCAGTTTATCGCTGTAAGAAGTCAAAAGGGAGCTGAAAACGATACGCAATCGGCTTCTCTCAGCTTAAACCGCCTGAAAACACAATTTCCTACACTCAACACACAGGAGAACCCAAATACTTAAGAAACATTTATTACACGATGTTATTGCATTTTACACAGCTAAAACGTGTTTTCCTTCGTAAAAACTCATTTCTGATCGAAAAAGATGTTTTTAGTTCAAAACAACACTTGAAGCTGTTTATCGCGGTTAAGAGTGAGAAAGGAGCTCAAAACTATACGCAAACGACTTTTCTCACCTTAAACCGTCTGAAAACACACTTTACTACATTTAACACACGGGGGAACCTAACCACTTCAGAAACGATGTTAGTGCATTTTACATAGCTAAACCGTGTTTTCCTTCGTAAAAACTCATTTTTGATAGAAAAAGATGTTTTCAGTTCAAAACAACACTTGAAGCATTTTATCGCTATTAGCAGTGAGAGAGGAGCTCAAAACTATACGCAAACGGCTTTTCTCAGCTTAAATCGTCTGAAAACACACTTTACTACGATTAACACACGGGGGAACCTAACCACTTCAGAAACGATGTTAGTGGCTTTTTCACAGCTAAAACGTGTTTTCCTTCGTAAAAACTCATTTCTGATCGATAGAGATGTTTTCGGTTCCTAACAACACTTGAAGCAGATTATTGCTGAAGAAGTGAAAAAGGAGCTTAAAACTGTATCGCTGTTATAAGTGAGAGACGAGCTCAAAACTATACGCAAACGGCTTTTCTCAGCTTAAATGGTCTGAAAACACACTTTACTGCATTCAACGCACAGGTGAACCAAAACAACTAAGAAACGTTTATTACACGTTGTTAGTGCGTTTTACACAGCTAAAACTTGTTTTCCTTCGTAAAAAATCATTTCTCATCGAAAAAGATGCTTTAAATTCAAAACAACACTTGAAGCAGTTTATCGCTGTTAGGAGTGAGTGAGGAGCTCAAAACTATACGCAAACGGCTTTTCCCAGCTTAAACCGTCTGAAAACACACTTTACTACAATTAACACACGGGGGAACCTAACCACTTCAGAAACGATGTTAGTGCGTTTTACACAGCTAAAACGTGTTTTCCTTCGTAAAAACTCATTTTTGATAGAAAAAGATGTTTTCAGTTCAAAACAACACTTGAAGCATTTATCGCTATTAGGAGTGAGAGAGGAGCTCAAAACTATACGCAAACGACTTTTCTCACCTTAAACCGTCTGAAAACACACTTTACTACATTCAACGCACAGGTGAACCAAAACAACTAAGAAACGTTTATTACACGTTGTTAGTGCGTTTTACACAGCTAAAACGTGTTTTCCTTCGTAAAAAATGGGAGAACCTAACAGCTTCAGAAACGATGTTAGTGGCTAAAACGTGTTTTCCTTCGTAAAAACTCATTTCTGATCGAAAAAGATGTTTTTAGTTCAAAACAACACTTGAAGCTGTTTATCGCGGTTAAGAGTGAGAAAGGAGCTCAAAACTATACGCAAACGGCTTTTCTCAGCTTAAATCGTCTGAAAACACACTTTACTACATTTAACACACGGGGGAACCAAAACAACTAAGAAAAGTTTTTTACACGACGTTAGTGTATTTTTCACAGCTAAAACGTGTTTTCCTTCGTAAAAACTCATTTCTGATCGAAAAAGATGTTTTTAGTTCAAAACAACACTTGAAGCTGTTTATCGCTGTTAAGAATGAGTAAGGAGCTCAAAACTATACGCAAACGGCTTTTCTCAGCTTAAACCGTCTGAAAACACACTTTACTACATTCAACACACAGGTGAACCAAAACAACTAAGAAAAGTTTTTTACACGATGTTAGTGTATTTTTCACAGCTAAAACGTGTTTTCCTTCGTAACAAATAATTTCTCATCGAAAAAGATGCTTTTAGTTCAAAACAACGCTTGAAACAGTTTATCGCTGTTAGGAGTGAGAGAGGAGATCAAAATTATACGCAAACGGCTTTTCTCAGCTTAAATCGTCTGAAAACACACTTTACTACAATTAACACACGGGGGAACCTAACCACTTCAGAAACGATGTTAGTGGCTTTTTCACAGCTAAAACGTGTTTTCCTTCGTAAAAACTCATTTCTGATCGATAGAGATGTTTTCGGTTCCTAACAACACTTGAAGCAGTTTATTGCTGAAGAAGTGAAAAAGGAGCTTAAAACTGTATCGCTGTTATAAGTGAGAGACGAGCTCAAAACTATACGCAAACGGCTTTTCTCAGCTTAAATGGTCTGAAAACACACTTTACTGCATTCAACGCACAGGTGAACCAAAACAACTAAGAAACGTTGTTAGTGCGTTTTACACAGCTAAAACTTGTTTTCCTTCGTAAAAAATCATTTCTCATCGAAAAAGATGCTTTAAATTCAAAACAACACTTGAAGCAGTTTATCGCTGTTAGGAGTGAGAGAGGAGCTCAAAACTATACGCAAACGACTTTTCTCACCTTAAACCGTCTGAAAACACACTTTACTACATTCAACGCACAGGTGAACCAAAACAACTAAGAAAAGGTTATTACACGATGTTAGTGCATTTTACATAGCTAAAACTTGTTTTCCTTCGTAAAAAATCATTTCTCATCGAAAAAGATGCTTTAAGTTCAAAACAACACTTGAAGCAGTTTATCGCTGTTAGGAGTGAGAGAGGAGCTCAAAACTATACGCAAACGGCTTTTCCCAGCTTAAACCTTCTGAAAACACACTTTACTACAATTAACACACGGGGGAACCAAAACAACTAAGAAAAGTTTTTTACACGACGTTAGTGTATTTTTCACAGCTAAAACGTGTTTTCCTTCGTAAAAACTCATTTCTGATCGAAAAAGATGTTTTTAGTTCAAAACAACACTTGAAGCTGTTTATCGCTGTTAAGAATGAGTAAGGAGCTCAAAACTATACGCAAACGGCTTTTCTCAGCTTAAACCGTCTGAAAACACACTTTACTACATTCAACACACAGGTGAACCAAAACAACTAAGAAAAGTTTTTTACACGATGTTAGTGTATTTTTCACAGCTAAAACGTGTTTTCCTTCGTAACAAATAATTTCTCATCGAAAAAGATGCTTTTAGTTCAAAACAACACTTGAAACAGTTTATCGCTGTTAGGAGTGAGAGAGGAGATCAAAATTATACGCAAACGGCTTTTCTCAGCTTAAATCTTCTGAAAACACACTTTACTACATTTAACACACGGGGGAACCTAACCACTTCAGAAACGATGTTAGTGCAGTTTACATAGCTAAAACGTGTTTTCCTTCGTAAAAACTCATTTTTGATAGAAAAAGATGTTTTCAGTTCAAAACAAAACTTGAAGCATTTATCGCTATTAGGAGTGAGAGAGGAGCTCAAAACTATACGCAAACGACTTTTCTCACCTTAAACCGTCTGAAAACACACTTTACTACATTCAACGCACAGGTGAACCAAAACAACTAAGAAACGTTTATTACACGTTGTTAGTGCGTTTTACACAGCTAAAACTTGTTTTCCTTCGTAAAAAATCATTTCTAATCGAAAAAGTTTAGATTAGAAAAGTTTAGTTCAAAACAACACTTAAAGCAGTTTATCGCTGTTATGAGTGATAGAGGAGCTCAAAATTATACGCAAACGGCTTTTCTCAGCTTAAATCGTCTGAAAACACACTTTTCTACACTTTACTACACACGGAGGAACCTAGAACTTCAGAAACGATGTTAGTGCCTTTTTCACAGCTAAAACGTGCTTTCCTTCGTAAAAACTAATTTCTGATCGAAAAAGACGTGTTCAGATCAAAACAACACTTGAAGCAGTTTATCGCTGTTAGGAGTGAGAGAGGAGCTCAAAATTAAATATCACTGAATCTGAATATCTGAGTGGGGTAAGGGTTTTTGGCACTGCTTTCTAAACAGAGTGCGATACGCACAACCTAGCCACTGAAAGCCTTTAATGATGGTCCAGTAACAAAGTGCGAGCATTACAGTTGTTTCCTGTATATTACCACTCGGATGCAACAACAGCTTGCAAAAGAGAAACAAGTCTATTGTAGATATATAGGAAGGAACTACACATGTGCCTGTCCAGATTGTTAAGACATTCTTAGGTGTCTAAGAATCTATCTAAACGGGGAGAGAGTGCATAAAGAATGCAAACAATGATATCAAAGATCTCTTCTCTCAGCTTTAGAACGGCAATTGAAAAAATTTGACCCAAAAAAAACTTTGAAAAATTTTGGGACCCAAAAAATTTTGACACGAAAAAACTTTGAAAATTTTTGAGACCCGAAAAAATTTTGACCCAAAAAACATCGAAAAATTCCGGGACCCAAAAAAATCTTCAAAAAATTTTCGGACCCAAAAAATTTTGACCCAAAAAAACTTTGAAAAATTTTGGGACCCAAAACAAATTTGAGACCCGAAAAAATGTAGAAAAATTTTGACCTTAAAAAATCTTTTGAGACCCAAAACATTTTTACACAAAAAAACTTCGAAAAAGTTTTGACCCAAAAGAACTTCTAAAAATTTTGGGACCCAAAAAAAAGCTTGAAAAAATTTTGACCCAAAAAACATCGAAAAATTTCGGGACCCAAAAAAATCTTCAAAAAATTTTCGGACCCAAAAAAACTTTGAAAAATTTTCGGACCCAAAACATTTTTACACAAAAAAACTTTGAAAAATTTTGGGACCCAAAACAAATTTGAGACCCGAAAAAATGTAGAAAAATTTTGACCTTAAAAAATCTTTTGAGACCCAAAATATTTTTACACAAAAAAACTTAGAAAAAGTTTTGATCCAAAAGAACTTCTAAAAATTTTGGGACCCAAAAAAAAGCTTGAAAAAATTTTGACCCAAAAAACATCGAAAAATTTCGGGACCCAAAAAAATCTTCAAAAAATTTTCAGACCCAAAAAACTTTGAAACATTTTCTGCCCAAAAAAATTTTGACACCCGAAAAAATTTAGAAAAATATTTAGACCCAAAAAAATTTGACACAAAAAAACTCAGAATAGACAACAGAGGTTTTTGCACTAATACCAATAATACCATGACAGTGAACAATTCAATGGGCTGTATGTGTGTGATTTTTGCTATCACACATGTGAAGGACGTAATCCTTTCAGAAGACCAGAACTTGTTCTCAGGCAAAATCTGAGGCATCTGAGACAAAACAGTATGACCACCAGCTACTCCAGAACAGCCAGTCATGGGTTTAAAAGGCCAATCTGTATTGATGAGATGTTTGATGGCTTTTTTCCACAGTACCAACATAGTGATTGTCTTGATGTGACTCGACAGTCTGTGATTATATGGCTGGATTCACCAAATCACAGCAAAAAGTGGTATATAGACAGAAAAACAAACGTTATTGGCCAAAAATTGCAGTCCAGCCTCCTGTAGAGTTCACCAGAACACCACGATCATTACATGATCGTAAATTTAGAGTGGAGGTCAATTCTTCTTTTCTATTCATTGCGACTTCTAAATGGTTTTCTAATGAAGAAATTCTCTTTCTTTCAGTTTTTGCTATGCACATGCTTCTTAAAGAAAATGCAAAACTATGCAATGTTAATGCAGTGGAAATGGCTTTTCATGAAATTTGTCATCCAGTTTGAGGTGCTGTATGACACTGCAAAAGTGTCTTTTAATGTACAACTGCAGAAACACGTTGCAGTTAGCCTTAGGGAATGGGGTCCTGTGTGGGCAACTTCCACATTTTCTTCTGAGTCATTAAATGGCACTCTTGTGAAGTACTTCAATGGAAACACACATGTGCCTGTTCAGATTGTAAAGACATTCTTAGGTGAGAAAAGTGAGAAAGGCATTCTCAGCTGGAAAAGTCTTTCTAAAAGGGGAGAAAAGTGCATAAAGAATGCAAACAACGATATGAGAGATCTCTTTAGAACAGCAATTGAAAAATTATGACCCAAAAAAACTTTGAAAAAGTTTGGGACCCAAAAAAATTTTGACCAATAAAACTGAAACTTTTTGGGCCCAAATAAATTTTGACCCAAAAAAACATCGACAAATATCGGGACCCAAAAAAATCTTCGAAATATTTTGGGACCCAAAAATATTTTGACCTCAAAATTTTTGGGCCCAAGATTTTTTTTGCATAACAATTTTTTGGGTACCAAAATTTTTCAACGTTTTTTTTTTTGTCTAAAAATTTTTTGAAGAATTTTTTGTGTCAAAATGGTTTTGGGACCCAAAATTTTTCGAAGTTTTTTTTGGGTCAAAGTTTTTTGGGTCCAAAATTTTTTTGAGCCTTGAATTTTTTGGGTCCCAAAGTTTTTTGTAGATTTTTTTTTGGTCAAAATTTTTTTGGGTACCAAAGCTTTATGAAGTTTTATTTTTTTGTCTCAAAATTTTTTCAAGTTTTTTTGTGTCAAAATTTTTCGATGTTTTTTTCAGGTCCCGAATTTTTTTGAAGATTTTTTTGGAGTCAAAATTTTTTGGGTCCAAAAATTTTTCCACGTTTTTTTTGGGTCCCAAAATTTTCGAAGTATTTGATTGGTCTCAAAATGTTTCGAAGATTTTTTTGGGTCAAAATTTTTTTGTGTCTCAAAATTTTTCGAAGTTTTTTTTGGGTCCAACATACTTTTAGCCCAATTTTTTTTGGGTCACAAAGTTCTTTGAAGTTTTTTTGTGTCAAAATTTTTCTACATTTTTTTTGGTCCAAATTTTTTGAATTTTTTTTTGGGTCAAACTTTTCTGGTTCCAAAATTGTTCGCACTGTTTTGGGGTAAAAGTTTTTGTGGGTCCCAAAATTTTTTGGGTCCTAAAATTTTTCCAAATTATTTTGGGTCCTAAAGTTTTTTGAAGATTTTTTTGGGTCAAAATTATTTTGTGTCCCAAAATTTTTCGAAGTATTTGTTCGGTCTCAAAATTTTTTGAAGATTTTTTTGCGTCAAAAGTTTTTTCGGTCCCAAAGTTTTTTGAAGATTTTTTTGGGTCAATATTTTTTTGGGTCCCAAAATTTTTCGAAGTTTTTTTTTTTTGTCTTAAAATTTTTCGAAGATTTTTTTGAGGTCACAACATTTTTCGAAGTTTTATTTTGCTCTCAAAATTTCTTTTTGGATCTGAATAATTTGGGTCCAAAATTTTTGGCATTTTTTTTGCGTCAAAATTTTTCCAAATTATTTTGGGTCCTAAAGTTTTTTAAAGATTTTTTGGGTCAAAATTATTTTGTGTCCCAAAATTTTTTGAAGTATTTGTTCGGTCTCAACATTTTTTGAAGATTTTTTTGCATCAAAAGTTTTTTGGGTTCCAAAGTTTTTTGAAGATTTTTTCGGGTCAATATTTTTTTGGGTCCCAAAATTTTTCAAAGTGTTTTTTTGGTCTTAAAATTTTTCGAAGATTTATTTTGCTCTCAAAATTTCTTTTTGGATCTGAATATTTTGGGTCCAAAATTTTTCGCAATTTTTTTGGGTAAAAATTTTTTTGATTAAAAATTTTTTGGGTCACAAAATTTTTTGGGTCACAAAATTTTTTGAAGATTTTTTTTGCGTCAAAATTTTTTGGGTCCCAAAATTTTTCCAAATTATTTTGGGTCCTGAAAGTTTTTTGAAGATTTTTTGGGTCAAAATTATTTTGTGTCCCAAAATTTTTCTAAGTATTTGTTCGGTCTCAACATTTTTTGAAGATTTTTTTGGGTAAATATTTTTTTGGGTCCCAAAATTTTTCAAAGTTTTTTTTTGGTCTTAAAATTTTTCGAAGATTTTCTTGGGTCACAACATTTTTCGAAGTTTTATATTGCTCTCAAAATTTCTTTTTGGATCTGAATATTTTGGGTCCAAAATTTTTCGCAATTTTTTTGGGTAAAAATTTTTTTGAGTAAACATTTTTTGGGTCACAAAATTTTTTGGGTCACAAAATTTTTTGAAGATTTTTTTTGCGTCAAAATTTTTTGGGTACTAAAATTTTTCCAAATTATTTTGGGTCCTAAAGTTTTTTGAAGATTTTTTTGGGTCAAAATTATTTTGTGTCCCAAAATTTTTCGAAGTATTTGTTCGGTCTCAAAATTTTTTGAAGATTTTTTTGCGTCAAAAGTTTTTTCGGTCCCAAAGTTTTTTGAAGATTTTTTTGGGTCAATATTTTTTGGGTCCCAAAATTTTTCGAAGTTTTTTTTTTTGTCTTAAAATTTTTCGAAGATTTTTTTGAGGTCACAACATTTTTCGAAGTTTTATTTTGCTCTCAAAATTTCTTTTTGGATCTGAATATTTTGGGTCCAAAATTTTTGCAATTTTTTTGTGTAAACATTTTTTTGAGTAAAAATTTTTTGGGTCACAAAATTTTTTGGGTCACAAAACTTTTTGAAGATTTTTTTTGCGTCAAAATTTTTTGGGTCCCAAAATTTTTCCAAATTATTTTGGGTCCTAAAGTTTTTTGAAGATTTTTTGGGTCAAAATTATTTTGTGTCCCAAAATTTTTCTAAGTATTTGTTCGGTCTCAAAATTTTTTGAAGATTTTTTTGCGTCAAAACTTTTTTCGGTCCCAAAGTTTTTTGAAGATTTTTTTGGGTCAATATTTTTTTGGGTCCCAAAATTTTTCGAAGTTTTTTTTTTGTCTTAAAATTTTTCGAAGATTTTTTTGGGTCAGAACATTTTTCAAAGTTTTATTTTGCTCTCAAAATTTCTTTTTGGATCTGAATAATTTGGGTCCAAAATTTTTGGCATTTTTTTTGTGTCAAAATTTTTTGGGTCCCAAAATTTTTCCAAATTATTTTGGGTCCTAAAGTTTTTTAAAGATTTTTTGGGTCAAAATTATTTTGTGTCCCAAAATTTTTTGAAGTATTTCTAAGTATTTGTTCGGTCTCAAAATTTTTTGAACATTTTTTTGCGTCAAAAGTTTTTTCGGTCCCAAAGTTTTTTGAAGATTTTTTCGGGTCAATATTTTTTTGGGTCCCAAAATTGTTCAAAGTGTTTTTTTGGTCTTAAAATTTTTCGAAGATTTATTTTGCTCTCAAAATTTCTTTTTGGATCTGAATATTTTGGGTCCAAAATTTTTCGCAATTTTTTTGGGTAAAAATTTTTTTGAGTAAACATTTTTTGGGTCACAAAATTTTTTGGGTCACAAAATTTTTTGAAGATTTTTTTTGCGTCAAAATTTTTTGTGTCCCAAAATTTTTCCAAATTATTTTGGGTCCTAAAGTTTTTTGAAGATTTTTTGGGTCAAAATTATTTTGTGTCCCAAAAATATTTGAAGTATTTGTTCGGTCTCAACATTTTTTGAAGATTTTTTTGTGTCAAAAGCTTTTCGGTCCCAAAGTTTTTTGAAGATTTTTTTGGGTCAATATTTTTTTGGGTCCCAAAATTTTTCGAATTTTTTTTTTTTGTCTTAATTTTTTTGGGTCAAAATTATTTTGTGTCCCAAAATTTTTCGAAGTATTTGTTCGGTCTCAAAATTTTTTGAAGATTTTTTTGCGTCAAAAGTTTTTTCGGTCCCAAAGTTTTTTGAAGATTTTTTTGGGTCAATATTTTTTTGGGTCCCAAAATTTTTCGAATTTTTTTTTTTTGTCTTAAAATTTTTCGAAGATTTTTTTGAGGTCACAACATTTTTCGAAGTTTTATTTTGCTCTCAAAATTTCTTTTTGGATCTGAATATTTTGGGTCCAAAATTTTTGCAATTTTTTTGTGTAAAAATTTTTTTGAGTAAAAATTTTTTGGGTCACAAAATTTTTTGGGTCACAAAATTTTTTGAAGATTTTTTTTGCGTCAAAATTTTTTGGGTCCCAAAATTTTTCCAAATTATTTTGGGTCCTAAAGTTTTTTGAAGATTTTTTGGGTCAAAATTATTTTGTGTCCCAAAATTTTTCAAAGTATTTGTTCGGTCTCAAAATTTTTTGAAGATTTTTTTGCGTCAAAAGTTTTTTCGGTCCCAAAGTTTTTTGAAGATTTTTTTGGGTCAATATTTTTTTGGGTCCCAAAATCTTTCGAAGTTTTTTTTTTTGTCTTAAAATTTTTTCGAAGATTTTTTTTGGGTCACAACATTTTTCTAAGATTTTTTTTGCGTCAAAATTTTTTTGGGTCCCAAAATTTTCCGAAGTATTTGTTTGCTCTCAAAATTTATTTTTGGATCTGAATATTTTGGGTCCAAAATTTTTCCCATTTTTTTTGGGTAAAAAAATTTTTTTGGGTCACAAACTTTTTCCAAATTATTTTGCGTCCTAAAGTTTTTTGAAGATTTTTTGGGTCAAAATTATTTTGTGTCCCAAAATTTTTCAAAGTATTTGTTTGGTCTTAAAATTTTTCGAAGATTTTTTTGTGTCAAAATGTTTTTGGTCCCAAAATATTTTGAAGATTTTTTTTGGGTCAAAATTTTTTGGGTCCCAAAATTTATCGATGTTTTTTTTGGGTCAAACTTTTCTGAGTCCAAAATTTTTTGCAATGTTTTGGGGTCATTTTTTTTTTAGGTCCCAAAATTTTTTGGGCCCAAAATTTTTCGAAGATTTTTTTGGGTCCCAAAATATTTAGATGTTTTTTTTGGGTCAAAATTTTTTGGGTAGAAATTTTTTTCTAGTTTTTTTGGGTCAAAATGTTTTAAAGCTGAGAGACGCTGAGAGAATAGTTCTTTGATATCATTGTTTGCATTGTTTATGCACTTTTCTCCCCTTTTACTTTTCCACCTAAGAATGTCTTTACAATCTGGACAGGCACATGTGTAGTTCCATTGAAGTACTTCACAAGAGTGCCATTTAATAACTCAGAAGAAAAGGTGGAAGTTGCCCACAAAGGACCCCATTTCCTAAGGCTAACTGCAATGTGTGTCAGCAGGTGTACATTAAAAGACACTTTTGCAGTGTCATACAGCACCTCAAACTGGATGACAAATTTCCTAAAAGCCATTTCCGCTGCATTAACATTACATAGTTTCACATTTTCTTTAAGAAGCATGTGCATAGCAAAAACAATGTTTGTTTTTCTGTCTTTATACCACTTTTTGCTGTGATTTGGTGAATTCAGCCATATAATCACTGACTGTCGAGTCACATCAAGATCATCAATACATGGCCTTTTACACCCATGACTGGCTGTTCTGGAGTAGCTGGTGGTCATACTGTTTTGTCTCAGATGCCTCAGATTTTGCCTGAGAACAAGTTCTGGTCTTCTGAAAGGATATGGTCCTTCACCTGTGTGATAGCAAAAAATCACACCCATACAGCCCATTGAATTGTTCAGTGTTCGGGTATTATTGGTATTAGTGCAAAAACCTCTGTTGTCTATTCTGAGTTTTTTTGTGTCAAAATTTTTCGAAGTTTTTTCGGGTTCCGAAATTTTTAGATGTTTTTTTGGGTCAAAATTTTTCAAAGTATTTTTGGGTCCCAAAATTTTTCTACATTTTTTTGGGTCTCAACTTTTTTTTGGTCTTAAAATTTTTCAAAGTTTTTTTCGGTCCCAAAAGTTTTTGAAGTTTTTTTGGGTCAAACTTTTTTTGGGTCAAAATTTTTCAAAATTTTTCGAAGATTTTTTTGGGTCCCAAAATATTTCGATGTTTTTTTGGGTCAAAATTTTTTAAAGCTGAGAGACGCTGAGAGAAGAGATCTTTGATATCATTGTTTGCATTGTTTATGCACTTTTCTCCCCTTTTAGATAGACTTTACCACCTAAGAATGTCTTTACAATCTGGACAGACACATGTGTAGTTCCATTTAAGTACTTCACAAGAGTGCCATTTAAGTTTTTGGAAGTTGCCCAAAAAGGACCCAATTTCCTAAAGCTAATTGCAATGTGTGTCAGCAGGTGTACATTAAAAGACACTTTTGCAGTGTCATACAGCACCTCAAACGGGATGACAAATATTTTTCTAAATTTTTTTGGGTCTAAATATTTTTCTAAATTTTTTTGGGTTCCCAAAATTTTTTAAAGTTTTTTTGGGTCTCAACATTTTTCGAAGATTTTTTGAGGTCAAATTTTTTTGGGTCAAAATAATTTTCCGAAGATTTTTTAAGGTCAAAATATTTTTGGGTCCCAAAATTTTTTGAAGATTTTTTTGGGTCCCGAAATTTTTCAACGTTTTTTTGGGTCAAAATGTTTCAATTGCTGTTCTAAAGAAGAGAGCTCTGATATCATTGTTTGCATTCTTTTTGCACTTTTCTCCCCTTTTAGAAAGACTTTTCCAGCTAAGAATGCCTCAGATTTTGCCTGAGAACAAGTTCTGGTCTTCTGAAAGGATAGGGTTCTTCACCTGTAGCAAAAATCACACCCATACAGCCCATTGAATTGTTCAGTGTTCGGGTATTATTGGTATTAGTGCAAAAACCTCAGTTATATATTCTGAGTTTTTTTGGGTTAAAATTTTTTGGGTACAAAATTTTTTAATTTTTTTTGGGTCCCAAAGTTTTTCGAAGATTTTTTTGGGTCCCAAAATTTTTCAAAGTTTTTTTGGTTCAAAATTATTTCGGGTTTCAAAATTTTTCAAAGGTTTTTTGGGTCCCAAAATTTTTTGAAGATTTTTTTGGGTCCTAAATTTTTTCAAAGTTTTTTTGGGTCAAAATGTTTCAATTCAAAATTGATATCATTGTTTGCATTGTTTATGCACTTTTCTCCCCTTTTAGATAGACTTTTCCACCTACAAACAGTCTTTACAATCTGGACAGGCACACGTTTAGTTCCATTTAAGTACTTCACAAGAGTGCCATTTAATGACTCAGAAGAAAAAAAAGCTTTTAGTTCAAAACAACACTTGAAGCAGTTTATCGCTGTAAGAAGTCAAAAGGGAGCTGAAAACGATACGCAATCGGCTTCTCTCAGCTTAAACCGCCTGAAAACACAATTTCCTACATTCAACACACAGGAGAACCCAAATACTTAAGAAACATTTATTACACGATGTTATTGCATTTTACACAGCTAAAACGTGTTTTCCTTCGTAAAAACTCATTTCTGATAGAAAAAGATGTTTTCAGTTCAAAACAACACTTGAAGCATTTTATCGCTATTAGGAGTGAGAGAGGAGCTCAAAACTATACGCAAACGACTTTTCTCACCTTAAACCGTCTGAAAACACACTTTACTACATTCAACGCACAGGTGAACCAAAACAACTAAGAAACGTTTATTACACGTTGTTAGTGCGTTTTACACAGCTAAAACGTGTTTTCCTTCGTAAAAAATAATTTCTGATCGAAAAAGATGTTTTTAGTTCAAAACAACACTTGAAGCTGTTTATCTCTGTTAAGAGTGAGAAAGGAGCTCAAAACTACACGCAAACGGCTTTTCTCATCTTAAATCGTCTGAAAACACACTTTACTACAATTAACACACGGGAGAACCTAACCACTTCAGAAACGATGTTAGTGGCTAAAACGTGTTTTCCTTCGTAAAAACTCATTTCTGATAGAAAAAGATGTTTTCAGTTCAAAACAACACTTGAAGCATTTTATCGCTATTAGGAGTGAGAGAGGAGCTCAAAACTATACGCAAACGACTTTTCTCACCTTAAACCGTCTGAAAACACACTTTACTACATTCAACGCACAGGTGAACCAAAACAACTAAGAAACGTTTATTACACGTTGTTAGTGCGTTTTACACAGCTAAAACGTGTTTTCCTTCGTAAAAAATAATTTCTGATCGAAAAAGATGTTTTTAGTTCAAAACAACACTTGAAGCTGTTTATCTCTGTTAAGAGTGAGAAAGGAGCTCAAAACTACACGCAAACGGCTTTTCTCATCTTAAATCGTCTGAAAACACACTTTACTACAATTAACACACGGGAGAACCTAACCACTTCAGAAACGATGTTAGTGGCTAAAACGTGTTTTCCTTCGTAAAAACTCATTTTTGATAGAAAAAGATGTTTTCAGTTCAAAACAACACTTGAAGCATTTTATCGCTATTAGCAGTGAGAGAGGAGCTCAAAACTATACGCAAACGGCTTTTCTCACCTTAAACCGTCTGAAAACACACTTTACTACATTCAACGCACAGGTGAACCAAAACAACTAAGAAACGTTTATTACACGTTGTTAGTGCGTTTTACACAGCTAAAACGTGTTTTCCTTCGTAAAAAATAATTTCTGATCGAAAAAGATGTTTTTAGTTCAAAACAACACTTGAAGCTGTTTATCGCGGTTAAGAGTGAGAAAGGAGCTCAAAACTATACGCAAACGGCTTTTCTCAGCTTAAATCGTCTGAAAACACACTTTACTACATTTAACACACGGGGGAACCAAAACAACTAAGAAAAGTTTTTTACACGACGTTAGTGTATTTTTCACAGCTAAAACGTGTTTTCCTTCGTAAAAACTCATTTCTGATCGAAAAAGATGTTTTTAGTTCAAAACAACACTTGAAGCTGTTTATCGCTGTTAAGAATGAGTAAGGAGCTCAAAACTATACGCAAACGGCTTTTCTCAGCTTAAACCGTCTGAAAACACACTTTACTACATTCAACACACAGGTGAACCAAAACAACTAAGAAAAGTTTTTTACACGATGTTAGTGTATTTTTCACAGCTAAAACGTGTTTTCCTTCGTAACAAATAATTTCTCATCGAAAAAGATGCTTTTAGTTCAAAACAACACTTGAAACAGTTTATCGCTGTTAGGAGTGAGAGAGGAGATCAAAATTATACGCAAACGGCTTTTCTCAGCTTAAATCTTCTGAAAACACACTTTACTACATTTAACACACGGGGGAACCTAACCACTTCAGAAACGATGTTAGTGCATTTTACATAGCTAAAACGTGTTTTCCTTCGTAAAAACTCATTTTTGATAGAAAAAGATGTTTTCAGTTCAAAACAACACTTGAAGCATTTTATCGCTATTAGGAGTGAGAGAGGAGCTCAAAACTATACGCAAACGGCTTTTCTCAGCTTAAATGGTCTGAAAACACACTTTACTGCATTCAACGCACAGGTGAACCAAAACAACTAAGAAACGTTGTTAGTGCGTTTTACACAGCTAAAACTTGTTTTCCTTCGTAAAAAATCATTTCTCATCGAAAAAGATGCTTTAAATTCAAAACAACACTTGAAGCAGTTTATCGCTGTTAGGAGTGAGAGAGGAGCTCAAAACTATACGCAAACGACTTTTCTCACCTTAAACCGTCTGAAAACACACTTTACTACATTCAACGCACAGGTGAACCAAAACAACTAAGAAAAGGTTATTACACGATGTTAGTGCATTTTACATAGCTAAAACTTGTTTTCCTTCGTAAAAAATCATTTCTCATCGAAAAAGATGCTTTAAGTTCAAAACAACACTTGAAGCAGTTTATCGCTGTTAGGAGTGAGAGAGGAGCTCAAAACTATACGCAAACGGCTTTTCCCAGCTTAAACCGTCTGAAAACACACTTCACTACATTCAACACACAGGTGAACCAAAACAACTAAGAAAAGTTTTTTACACGATGTTAGTGTATTTTTCACAGCTAAAACGTGTTTTCCTTCGTAACAAATAATTTCTCATCGAAAAAGATGCTTTTAGTTCAAAACAACACTTGAAACAGTTTATCGCTGTTAGGAGTGAGAGAGGAGATCAAAATTATACGCAAACGGCTTTTCTCAGCTTAAATCTTCTGAAAACACACTTTACTACATTTAACACACGGGGGAACCTAACCACTTCAGAAACGATGTTAGTGCAGTTTACATAGCTAAAACGTGTTTTCCTTCGTAAAAACTCATTTTTGATAGAAAAAGATGTTTTCAGTTCAAAACAAAACTTGAAGCATTTATCGCTATTAGGAGTGAGAGAGGAGCTCAAAACTATACGCAAACGACTTTTCTCACCTTAAACCGTCTGAAAACACACTTTACTACATTCAACGCACAGGTGAACCAAAACAACTAAGAAACGTTTATTACACGTTGTTAGTGCGTTTTACACAGCTAAAACTTGTTTTCCTTCGTAAAAAATCATTTCTAATCGAAAAAGTTTAGATTAGAAAAGTTTAGTTCAAAACAACACTTAAAGCAGTTTATCGCTGTTAGGAGTGATAGAGGAGCTCAAAATTATACGCAAACGGCTTTTCTCAGCTTAAATCGTCTGAAAACACACTTTTCTACACTTTACTACACACGGAGGAACCTAGAACTTCAGAAACGATGTTAGTGCCTTTTTCACAGCTAAAACGTGCTTTCCTTCGTAAAAACTAATTTCTGATCGAAAAAGACGTGTTCAGATCAAAACAACACTTGAAGCAGTTTATCGCTGTTAGGAGTGAGAGAGGAGCTCAAAATTAAATATCACTGAATCTGAATATCTGAGTGGGGTAAGGGTTTTTGGCACTGCTTTCTAAACAGAGTGCGATACGCACAACCTAGCCACTGAAAGCCTTTAATGATGGTCCAGTAACAAAGTGCGAGCATTACAGTTGTTTCCTGAATATTACCACTCGGATGCAACAACAGGTTGCAAAAGAGAAACAAGTCTATTGTAGATATATAAGATGGAACTACACATGTGCCTGTCCAGATTGTTAATAAATTCTTAGGCGGAAGTGTCTATCTAAACGGGGAGAAAAGTGCATAAAGAATGCAAACAATGATATCAAAGATCTGTTCTCTCAGCTTTAGAACAGCAATTGAAAAATTTTGACACAAAAAAACTTCGAAAAAATTTGGGACCCAAAAAATTTTTGAATCAATACCAAATCTGAATATATCAGTGGGTAAGGGTTTTTGGCACTGCTTTCTAAACAGAGTGCCATACGCACAACCTAGCCACTGAAAGCCTTTAATGATGGTCCAGTAACAAAGTGCGAGCATTATAGTTGTTTACTGTACAACTCGGATGCAACAACAGGTTGCAAAAGAGAAACCAGTCTATTGTAGATATATAAGATGGAACTACACATGTGCCTGTCCAGATTGTTAAGACATTCTTAGGGGAAAAAGTCTATCTAAACGGGGAGAAAAGTGCATTAAGAACGCAAACAATGATATCAAAGATCTCTTTCTCTCAGCTTTAGAACAGCAATTGAAAAATTTTGACCCCAAAAAAACTTCTAAAATTTTAGGCCCAAAACATTTTGACCCTAAAAAACTTTGAAAAATTTTGGGACCCAAAACATTTTTACACAAAAAAACTTCGAAAAATTTTGACCCAAAAAAACTTTGAAAAAATTTGGGACCCAAAAAAAATTTTAATCACTACCAAATCTGAATATCTGAGTAGGTAAGGGTGTTTGGCACTGTTTCTAAACAGAGTGCCTGTAACAACACAACCTAGCCACTGAAAGCCTTTAATGATGGTCCAGTAACAAAGTGCGAGCATTACAGTTGTTTCCTGTATATTACCACTCGGATGCAACAACAGCTTGCAAAAGAGAAACAAGTCTATTGTAGATATATAGGAAGGAACTACACATGTGCCTGTCCAGATTGTTAAGACATTCTTAGGTGTCTAAGAATCTATCTAAACGGGGAGAGAGTGCATAAAGAATGCAAACAATGATATCAAAGATCTCTTCTCTCAGCTTTAGAACGGCAATTGAAAAAATTTGACCCAAAAAAAACTTTGAAAAATTTTGGGACCCAAAAAATTTTGACACGAAAAAACTTTGAAAATTTTTGAGACCCGAAAAAATTTTGACCCAAAAAACATCGAAAAATTCCGGGACCCAAAAAAATCTTCAAAAAATTTTCGGACCCAAAACATTTTGACCCAAAAAAACTTTGAAAAATTTTGGGACCCAAAACAAATTTGAGACCCGAAAAAATGTAGAAAAATTTTGACCTTAAAAAATCTTTTGAGACCCAAAATATTTTTACACAAAAAAACTTAGAAAAAGTTTTGATCCAAAAGAACTTCTAAAAATTTTGGGACCCAAAAAAAAGCTTGAAAAAATTTTGACCCAAAAAACATCGAAAAATTTCGGGACCCAAAAAAATCTTCAAAAAATTTTCAGACCCAAAAAACTTTGAAACATTTTCTGCCCAAAAAAATTTTGACACCCGAAAAAATTTAGAAAAATATTTAGACCCAAAAAAATTTGACACAAAAAAACTCAGAATAGACAACAGAGGTTTTTGCACTAATACCAATAATACCATGACAGTGAACAATTCAATGGGCTGTATGTGTGTGATTTTTGCTATCACACATGTGAAGGACGTAATCCTTTCAGAAGACCAGAACTTGTTCTCAGGCAAAATCTGAGGCATCTGAGACAAAACAGTATGACCACCAGCTACTCCAGAACAGCCTGTCAAAAGACATTCTTAGCTGGAAAAGTATTTCTGAAAGGGGAGAAAAGTGCATAAAGAATGCAAACAATGATATCAGAGCTCTCTTCTCTCACATTTAGAACAGCAATTAAAAAATTTTGACCCAAAAAATCTTCGAAAATTTTTGGACTAAAAAAATTTTTACACAAAAAAAATTCAAAAATTTTGGGCCCAAAAAAAATTTGAAACAAAAAACATCGAAAAATTTCGGGACCCAAAAAAATCTACAAAAAATTTTGGGATCCAAAAAAATTTTGACCTTAAAAAATCTTCGGAAAACTTTGGGACCCAAAAAAATCTTAGGAATAATTTGGGACCCAAAATACTTTAAAAAATTTTGGGACTCAAGAAAACTTCGAAAAATTTTGGGACCCAAAAATACTTTGAAAAATTTTGGGAACACAAAAAAACTTTGAAAAATTTTGGGCCCAAAAAAACTTGGAAAATTTTTGGACCCAAAAAATTTTGACACAAAAAAACTCAGAATAGACAACAGAGGTTTTTGCACTAATACCAATAATACCCGAACACTGAACAATTCAATGGGCTGTATGGGTGTGATTTTTGCTATCACACAGGTGAAGGACCATATCCTTTCAGAAGACCAGAACTTGTTCTCAGGCAAAATCTGAGGCATCTGAGACAAAACAGTATGACCACCAGCTACTCCAGAACAGCCAGTCATGGGTTTAAAAGGCCAATCTGTATTGATGAGATGATTGATGGCTTTTTTCCACAGTACCAACAAACCAACAAGACTGATTGTCTTGATGTGACTCGACAGTCGGTGATTATATGGCTGGATTCACCAAATCACAGCAAAAAGTGGTATATAGACAGAAAAACAAACGTTATTGGCCAAAAATTGCAGTCCAGCCTCCTGTAGAGTTCACCAGAACACCACGATCATTACATGATCGTAAATTTAGAGTGGAGGTCAATTCTTCTTTTCTATTCATTGCGACTTCTAAATGGTTTTCTAATGAAGAAATTCTCTTTCTTTCAGTTTTTGCTATGCACATGCTTCTTAAAGAAAATGCAAAACTATGCAATGTTAATGCAGTGGAAATGGCTTTTCATGAAATTTGTCATCCAGTTTGAGGTGCTGTATGACACTGCAAAAGTGTCTTTTAATGTACAACTGCAGAAACACGTTGCAGTTAGCCTTAGGGAATGGGGTCCTGTGTGGGCAACTTCCACATTTTCTTCTGAGTCATTAAATGGCACTCTTGTGAAGTACTTCAATGGAAACACACATGTGCCTGTTCAGATTGTAAAGACATTCTTAGGTGAGAAAAGTGAGAAAGGCATTCTCAGCTGGAAAAGTCTTTCTAAAAGGGGAGAAAAGTGCATAAAGAATGCAAACAACGATATGAGAGATCTCTTTAGAACAGCAATTGAAAAATTATGACCCAAAAAAACTTTGAAAAAGTTTGGGACCCAAAAAAATTTTGACCAATAAAACTGAAACTTTTTGGGCCCAAATAAATTTTGACCCAAAAAAACATCGACAAATATCGGGACCCAAAAAAATCTTCGAAATATTTTGGGACCCAAAAATATTTTGACCTCAAAATTTTTGGGCCCAAGATTTTTTTTGCATAACAATTTTTTGGGTACCAAAATTTTTCAACGTTTTTTTTTTTTGTCTAAAAATTTTTTGAAGAATTTTTTGTGTCAAAATGGTTTTGGGACCCAAAATTTTTCGAAGTTTTTTTTGGGTCAAAGTTTTTTGGGTCCAAAATTTTTTTGAGCCTTGAATTTTTTGGGTCCCAAAGTTTTTTGTAGATTTTTTTTTGGTCAAATTTTTTTTGGGTACCAAAGCTTTATGAAGTTTTATTTTTTTGTCTCAAAATTTTTTCAAGTTTTTTTGTGTCAAAATTTTTCGATGTTTTTTTCAGGTCCCGAATTTTTTTGAAGATTTTTTTGGCGTCAAAATTTTTTGGGTCCAAAAATTTTTCCACGTTTTTTTTGGGTCCCAAAATTTTTCGAAGTATTTGATTGGTCTCAAAATGTTTCGAAGATTTTTTTGGGTCAAAATTTTTTTGTGTCTCAAAATTTTTCGAAGTTTTTTTTGGGTCCAACATACTTTTAGCCCAAATTTTTTTGGGTCCCAAAGTTCTTTGAAGTTTTTTTGTGTCAAAATTTTTCTACATTTTTTTTGGTCCAAAATTTTTTGAATTTTTTTTTGGGTCAAACTTTTCTGGTTCCAAAATTGTTCGCACTGTTTTGGGGTAAAAGTTTTTGTGGGTCCCAAAATTTTTTGGGTCCTAAAATTTTTCCAAATTATTTTGGGTCCTAAAGTTTTTTGAAGATTTTTTTGGGTCAAAATTATTTTGTGTCCCAAAATTTTTCGAAGTATTTGTTCGGTCTCAACATTTTTTGAAGATTTTTTTGCGTCAAAAGTTTTTTCGGTCCCAAAGTTTTTTGAAGATTTTTTTGGGTAAATATTTTTTTGGGTCCCAAAATTTTTCAAAGTTTTTTTTTGGTCTTAAAATTTTTCGAAGATTTTCTTGGGTCACAACATTTTTCGAAGTTTTATTTTGCTCTCAAAATTTCTTTTTGGATCTGAATATTTTGGGTCCAAAATTTTTCGCAATTTTTTTGTGTTAAAATTTTTTGGGTCACAAAATTTTTTGGGTCACAAAATTTTTTGAAGATTTTTTTTGCGTCAAAATTTTTTGGGTCCCAAATTTTTTCCAAATTATTTTGGGTCCTAAAGTTTTTTGAAGATTTTTTGGGTCAAAATTATTTTGTGTCCCAAAATTTTTCGAAGTATTTGTTCGGTCTCAACATTTTTTGAAGATTTTTTTGCGTCAAAAGTTTTTTCGGTCCCAAAGTTTTTTGAAGATTTTTTTGGGTCAATATTTTTTTGGGTCACAAAATTTTTCGATTTTTTTTTTTTGTCTTAAAATTTTTCGAAGATTTTTTTGAGGTCACAACATTTTTCGAAGTTTTATTTTGCTCTCAAAATTTCTTTTTGGATCTGAATATTTTGGGTCCAAAATTTTTGCAATATTTTTGTGCAAAAATTTTTTTGAGTAAAAATTTTTTGGGTCACAAAATTTTTTGGGTCACAAAATTTTTTGAAGATTTTTTTTGCGTCAAAATTTTTTGGGTCCCAAAATTTTTCCAAATTATTTTGGGTCCTAAAGTTTTTTGAAGATTTTTTGGGTCAAAATTATTTTGTGTCCCAAAATTTTTCGAAGTATTTGTTCGGTCTCAAAATTTTTTGAAGATTTTTTTGCGTCAAAAGTTTTTTCGGTCCCAAAGTTTTTTGAAGATTTTTTTGGGTCAATATTTTTTTGGGTCCCAAAATTTTTCGAAGTTTTTTTTTTTTGTCTTAAAATTTTTTCGAAGATTTTTTTTGGGTCACAACATTTTTCGAAGATTTTTTTTGCGTCAAAATTTTTTTGGGTCCCAAAATTTTCCGAAGTATTTGTTTGGTCTCAAAATTTATTTTTGGATCTGAATATTTTGGGTCCAAAATTTTTCCCATTTTTTTTGGGTAAAAATTTTTTTGGGTCACAAACTTTTTCCAAATTATTTTGCGTCCTAAAGTTTTTTGAAGATTTTTTGGGTCAAAATTATTTTGTGTCCCAAAATTTTTCGAAGTATTTGTTTGGTCTTAAAATTTTTCGAAGATTTTTTTGTGTCAAAATGTTTTTGGTCCCAAAATGTTTTGAAGATTTTTTTTGGGTCAAAATTTTTTGGGTCCCAAAATTTATCGATGTTTTTTTTGGGTCAAACTTTTCTGAGTCCAAAATTTTTTGCAATGTTTTGGGGTCAATTTTTTTTTAGGTCCCAAAATTTTTTGGGCCCAAAATTTTTCGAAGATTTTTTTGGGTCCCAAAATATTTAGATGTTTTTTTGGGTCAAAATTTTTTGGGTAGAATTTTTTTTCTAGTTTTTTTGGGTCAAAATGTTTTAAAGCTGAGAGACGCTGAGAGAATAGTTCTTTGATATCATTGTTTGCATTGTTTATGCACTTTTCTCCCCTTTTACTTTTCCACCTAAGAATGTCTTTACAATCTGGACAGGCACATGTGTAGTTCCATTGAAGTACTTCACAAGAGTGCCATTTAATAACTCAGAAGAAAAGGTGGAAGTTGCCCACAAAGGACCCCATTTCCTAAGGCTAACTGCAATGTGTGTCAGCAGGTGTACATTAAAAGACACTTTTGCAGTGTCATACAGCACCTCAAACTGGATGACAAATTTCCTAAAAGCCATTTCCGCTGCATTAACATTACATAGTTTCACATTTTCTTTAAGAAGCATGTGCATAGCAAAAACAATGTTTGTTTTTCTGTCTTTATACCACTTTTTGCTGTGATTTGGTGAATTCAGCCATATAATCACTGACTGTCGAGTCACATCAAGATCATACATGGCCTTTTACACCCATGACTGGCTGTTCTGGAGTAGCTGGTGGTCATACTGTTTTGTCTCAGATGCCTCAGATTTTGCCTGAGAACAAGTTCTGGTCTTCTGAAAGGATATGGTCCTTCACCTGTGTGATAGCAAAAAATCACACCCATACAGCCCATTGAATTGTTCAGTGTTCGGGTATTATTGGTATTAGTGCAAAAACCTCTGTTGTCTATTCTGAGTTTTTTTGTGTCAAAATTTTTCGAAGTTTTTTCGGGTTCCGAAATTTTTAGATGTTTTTTTGGGTCAAAATTTTTCAAAGTTTTTTTGGGTCCCAAAATTTTTCTACATTTTTTTGGGTCTCAACTTTTTTTTGGTCTTAAAATTTTTCAAAGTTTTTTTCGGTCCCAAAAGTTTTTGAAGTTTTTTTGGGTCAAACTTTTTTTGGGTCAAAATTTTTCAAAATTTTTCGAAGATTTTTTTGGGTCCCAAAATATTTCGATGTTTTTTTGGGTCAAAATTTTTTAAAGCTGAGAGACGCTGAGAGAAGAGATCTTTGATATCATTGTTTGCATTGTTTATGCACTTTTCTCCCCTTTTAGATAGACTTTACCACCTAAGAATGTCTTTACAATCTGGACAGACACATGTGTAGTTCCATTTAAGTACTTCACAAGCGTGCCATTTAAGTTTTTGGAAGTTGCCCAAAAAGGACCCAATTTCCTAAAGCTAATTGCAATGTGTGTCAGCAGGTGTACATTAAAAGACACTTTTGCAGTGTCATACAGCACCTCAAACGGGATGACAAATATTTTTCTAAATTTTTTTGGGTCTAAATATTTTTCTAAATTTTTTTGGGTTCCCAAAATTTTTTAAAGTTTTTTTGGGTCTCAACATTTTTCGAAGATTTTTTGAGGTCAAATTTTTTTGGGTCAAAATAATTTTCCGAAGATTTTTTAAGGTCAAAATATTTTTGGGTCCCAAAATTTTTTGAAGATTTTTTTGGGTCCCGAAAATTTTCAACGTTTTTTTGGGTCAAAATGTTTCAATTGCTGTTCTAAAGAAGAGAGCTCTGATATCATTGTTTGCATTCTTTTTGCACTTTTCTCCCCTTTTAGAAAGACTTTTCCAGCTAAGAATGTCTCAGATGCCTCAGATTTTGCCTGAGAACAAGTTCTGGTCTTCTGAAAGGATAGGGTTCTTCACCTGTAGCAAAAATCACACCCATACAGCCCATTGAATTGTTCAGTGTTCGGGTATTATTGGTATTAGTGCAAAAACCTCAGTTGTATATTCTGAGTTTTTTTGGGTTAAAATTTTTTGGGTACAAAATTTTTTAATTTTTTTTGGGTCCCAAAGTTTTTCGAAGATTTTTTTGGGTCCCAAAATTTTTCAAAGACTTTTTTGGGTCACAAATTTTTTTTAAGTTTTTTTGGGTCCCAAAATTTTTAAAAGTTTTTTTGGTTCAAAATTATTTCGGGTTTCAAATTTTTTCAAAGGTTTTTTGGGTCCCAAAATTTTTTGAAGATTTTTTTGGGTCCTAAATTTTTTCAAAGTTTTTTGGGTCAAAATGTTTCAATTCAAAATTGATATCATTGTTTGCATTGTTTATGCACTTTTCTCCCCTTTTAGATAGACTTTTCCACCTACAAACAGTCTTTACAATCTGGACAGGCACACGTTTAGTTCCATTTAAGTACTTCACAAGAGTGCCATTTAATGACTCAGAAGAAAAAAAAGCTTTTAGTTCAAAACAACACTTGAAGCAGTTTATCGCTGTAAGTCAAAAGGGAGCTGAAAACGATACGCAATCGGCTTCTCTCAGCTTAAACCGCCTGAAAACACAATTTCCTACATTCAACACACAGGAGAACCCAAATACTTAAGAAACATTTATTACACGATGTTATTGCATTTTACACAGCTAAAACGTGTTTTCCTTCGTAAAAACTCATTTCTGATCGAAAAAGATGTTTTCAGTTCAAAACAACACTTGAAGCTGTTTATCTCTGTTAAGAGTGAGAAAGGAGCTCAAAACTACACGCAAACGGCTTTTCTCATCTTAAATCGTCTGAAAACACACTTTACTACAATTAACACACGGGAGAACCTAACCACTTCAGAAACGATGTTAGTGGCTTTTTCACAGCTAAAACGTGTTTTCCTTCGTAAAAACTCATTTCTGATAGAAAAAGATGTTTTCAGTTCAAAACAAAACTTGAAGCATTTATCGCTATTAGGAGTGAGAGAGGAGCACAAAACTATACGCAAACGACTTTTCTCACCTTAAACCGTCTGAAAACACACTTTACTACATTCAACGCACAGGTGAACCAAAACAACTAAGAAACGTTTATTACACGTTGTTAGTGCGTTTTACACAGCTAAAACGTGTTTTCCTTCGTAAAAAATAATTTCTGATCGAAAAAGATGTTTTTAGTTCAAAACAACACTTGAAGCTGTTTATCTCTGTTAAGAGTGAGAAAGGAGCTCAAAACTACACGCAAACGGCTTTTCTCAGCTTAAATCGTCTGAAAACACACTTTACTACAATTAACACACGGGAGAACCTAACCACTTCAGAAACGATGTTCATTTCAGAAACGATGTTAGTGGCTTTTTCACAGCTAAAACGTGTTTTCCTTCGTAAAAACTCATTTCTGATCGAAAAAGATGTTTTTAGTTCAAAACAACACTTGAAGCATTTTATCGCTATTAGGAGTGAGAGAGGAGCACAAAACTATACGCAAACGACTTTTCTCACCTTAAACCGTCTGAAAACACACTTTACTACATTCAACGCACAGGTGAACCAAAACAACTAAGAAAAGTTTTTTACACGATGTTAGTGTATTTTTCACAGCTAAAACGTGTTTTCCTTCGTAACAAATAATTTCTCATCGAAAAAGATGCTTTTAGTTCAAAACAACACTTGAAACAGTTTATCGCTGTTAGGAGTGAGAGAGGAGATCAAAATTATACGCAAACGGCTTTTCTCAGCTTAAATCGTCTGAAAACACACTTTACTACATTTAACACACGGGGGAACCTAACCACTTCAGAAACGATGTTAGTGCAGTTTACATAGCTAAAACGTGTTTTCCTTCGTAAAAACTCATTTTTGATAGAAAAAGATGTTTTCAGTTCAAAACAAAACTTGAAGCATTTATCGCTATTAGGAGTGAGAGAGGAGCTCAAAACTATACGCAAACGACTTTTCTCACCTTAAACCGTCTGAAAACACACTTTACTACATTCAACGCACAGGTGAACCAAAACAACTAAGAAACGTTTATTACACGTTGTTAGTGCGTTTTACACAGCTAAAACTTGTTTTCCTTCGTAAAAAATCATTTCTAATCGAAAAAGTTTAGATTAGAAAAGTTTAGTTCAAAACAACACTTAAAGCAGTTTATCGCTGTTAGGAGTGATAGAGGAGCTCAAAATTATACGCAAACGGCTTTTCTCAGCTTAAATCGTCTGAAAACACACTTTTCTACACTTTACTACACACGGAGGAACCTAGAACTTCAGAAACGATGTTAGTGCCTTTTTCACAGCTAAAACGTGCTTTCCTTCGTAAAAACTAATTTCTGATCGAAAAAGACGTGTTCAGATCAAAACAACACTTGAAGCAGTTTATCGCTGTTAGGAGTGAGAGAGGAGCTCAAAATTAAATATCACTGAATCTGAATATCTGAGTGGGGTAAGGGTTTTTGGCACTGCTTTCTAAACAGAGTGCGATACGCACAACCTAGCCACTGAAAGCCTTTAATGATGGTCCAG
Organism: Astyanax mexicanus; assembly: GCF_023375975.1. Taxonomy (NCBI): domain Eukaryota; kingdom Metazoa; phylum Chordata; class Actinopteri; order Characiformes; family Acestrorhamphidae; genus Astyanax; species Astyanax mexicanus. The sequence goes on from NC_064408.1 coordinate 56,204,732, forward strand.
TAACAAAGTGCGAGCATTACAGTTGTTTCCTGAATATTACCACTCGGATGCAACAACAGGTTGCAAAAGAGAAACAAGTCTATTGTAGATATATAAGATGGAACTACACATGTGCCTGTCCAGATTGTTAATAAATTCTTAGGCGGAAGTGTCTATCTAAACGGGGAGAAAAGTGCATAAAGAATGCAAACAATGATATCAAAGATCTGTTCTCTCAGCTTTAGAACAGCAATTGAAAAATTTTGACACAAAAAAACTTCGAAAAAATTTGGGACCCAAAAAATTTTTGAATCAATACCAAATCTGAATATATCAGTGGGTAAGGGTTTTTGGCACTGCTTTCTAAACAGAGTGCCATACGCACAACCTAGCCACTGAAAGCCTTTAATGATGGTCCAGTAACAAAGTGCGAGCATTATAGTTGTTTACTGTACAACTCGGATGCAACAACAGGTTGCAAAAGAGAAACCAGTCTATTGTAGATATATAAGATGGAACTACATCTTATATATCTGCCTGTCCAGATTGTTAAGACATTCTTAGGGGAAAAAGTCTATCTAAACGGGGAGAAAAGTGCATTAAGAACGCAAACAATGATATCAAAGATCTCTTTCTCTCAGCTTTAGAACAGCAATTGAAAAATTTTGACCCAAAAAAAACTTCTAAAATTTTAGGCCCAAAACATTTTGACCCTAAAAAACTTTGAAAAATTTTGGGACCCAAAACATTTTTACACAAAAAAACTTCGAAAAATTTTGACCCAAAAAAACTTTGAAAAAATTTGGGACCCAAAAAAAATTTTAATCACTACCAAATCTGAATATCTGAGTAGGTAAGGGTGTTTGGCACTGTTTCTAAACAGAGTGCCTGTAACAACACAACCTAGCCACTGAAAGCCTTTAATGATGGTCCAGTAACAAAGTGCGAGCATTACAGTTGTTTCCTGTATATTACCACTCGGATGCAACAACAGCTTGCAAAAGAGAAACAAGTCTATTGTAGATATATAGGAAGGAACTACACATGTGCCTGTCCAGATTGTTAAGACATTCTTAGGTGTCTAAGAATCTATCTAAACGGGGAGAGAGTGCATAAAGAATGCAAACAATGATATCAAAGATCTCTTCTCTCAGCTTTAGAACGGCAATTGAAAAAATTTGACCCAAAAAAAACTTTGAAAAATTTTGGGACCCAAAAAATTTTGACACGAAAAAACTTTGAAAATTTTTGAGACCCGAAAAAATTTTGACCCAAAAAACATCGAAAAATTCCGGGACCCAAAAAAATCTTCAAAAAATTTTCGGACCCAAAACATTTTGACCCAAAAAAACTTTGAAAAATTTTGGGACCCAAAACAAATTTGAGACCCGAAAAAATGTAGAAAAATTTTGACCTTAAAAAATCTTTTGAGACCCAAAATATTTTTACACAAAAAAACTTAGAAAAAGTTTTGATCCAAAAGAACTTCTAAAAATTTTGGGACCCAAAAAAAAGCTTGAAAAAATTTTGACCCAAAAAACATCGAAAAATTTCGGGACCCAAAAAAATCTTCAAAAAATTTTCAGACCCAAAAAACTTTGAAACATTTTCTGCCCAAAAAAATTTTGACACCCGAAAAAATTTAGAAAAATATTTAGACCCAAAAAAATTTGACACAAAAAAACTCAGAATAGACAACAGAGGTTTTTGCACTAATACCAATAATACCATGACAGTGAACAATTCAATGGGCTGTATGTGTGTGATTTTTGCTATCACACATGTGAAGGACGTAATCCTTTCAGAAGACCAGAACTTGTTCTCAGGCAAAATCTGAGGCATCTGAGACAAAACAGTATGACCACCAGCTACTCCAGAACAGCCTGTCAAAAGACATTCTTAGCTGGAAAAGTATTTCTGAAAGGGGAGAAAAGTGCATAAAGAATGCAAACAATGATATCAGAGCTCTCTTCTCTCACATTTAGAACAGCAATTAAAAAATTTTGACCCAAAAAATCTTCGAAAATTTTTGGACTAAAAAAATTTTTACACAAAAAAAATTCAAAAATTTTGGGCCCAAAAAAAATTTGAAACAAAAAACATCGAAAAATTTCGGGACCCAAAAAAATCTACAAAAAATTTTGGGATCCAAAAAAATTTTGACCTTAAAAAATCTTCGGAAAACTTTGGGACCCAAAAAAATCTTAGGAATAATTTGGGACCCAAAATACTTTAAAAAATTTTGGGACTCAAGAAAACTTCGAAAAATTTTGGGACCCAAAAATACTTTGAAAAATTTTGGGAACACAAAAAAACTTTGAAAAATTTTGGGCCCAAAAAAACTTGGAAAATTTTTGGACCCAAAAAATTTTGACACAAAAAAACTCAGAATAGACAACAGAGGTTTTTGCACTAATACCAATAATACCCGAACACTGAACAATTCAATGGGCTGTATGGGTGTGATTTTTGCTATCACACAGGTGAAGGACCATATCCTTTCAGAAGACCAGAACTTGTTCTCAGGCAAAATCTGAGGCATCTGAGACAAAACAGTGTGACCACCAGCTACTCCAGAACAGCCAGTCATGGGTTTAAAAGGCCAATCTGTATTGATGAGATGATTGATGGCTTTTTTCCACAGTACCAACAAACCAACAAGACTGATTGTCTTGATGTGACTCGACAGTCGGTGATTATATGGCTGGATTCACCAAATCACAGCAAAAAGTGGTATATAGACAGAAAAACAAACGTTATTGGCCAAAAATTGCAGTCCAGCCTCCTGTAGAGTTCACCAGAACACCACGATCATTACATGATCGTAAATTTAGAGTGGAGGTCAATTCTTCTTTTCTATTCATTGCGACTTCTAAATGGTTTTCTAATGAAGAAATTCTCTTTCTTTCAGTTTTTGCTATGCACATGCTTCTTAAAGAAAATGCAAAACTATGCAATGTTAATGCAGTGGAAATGGCTTTTCATGAAATTTGTCATCCAGTTTGAGGTGCTGTATGACACTGCAAAAGTGTCTTTTAATGTACAACTGCAGAAACACGTTGCAGTTAGCCTTAGGGAATGGGGTCCTGTGTGGGCAACTTCCACATTTTCTTCTGAGTCATTAAATGGCACTCTTGTGAAGTACTTCAATGGAAACACACATGTGCCTGTTCAGATTGTAAAGACATTCTTAGGTGAGAAAAGTGAGAAAGGCATTCTCAGCTGGAAAAGTCTTTCTAAAAGGGGAGAAAAGTGCATAAAGAATGCAAACAACGATATGAGAGATCTCTTTAGAACAGCAATTGAAAAATTATGACCCAAAAAAACTTTGAAAAAGTTTGGGACCCAAAAAAATTTTGACCAATAAAACTGAAACTTTTTGGGCCCAAATAAATTTTGACCCAAAAAAACATCGACAAATATCGGGACCCAAAAAAATCTTCGAAATATTTTGGGACCCAAAAATATTTTGACCTCAAAATTTTTGGGCCCAAGATTTTTTTTGCATAACAATTTTTTGGGTACCAAAATTTTTCAACGTTTTTTTTTTTTGTCTAAAAATTTTTTGAAGAATTTTTTGTGTCAAAATGGTTTTGGGACCCAAAATTTTTCGAAGTTTTTTTTGGGTCAAAGTTTTTTGGGTCCAAAATTTTTTTGAGCCTTGAATTTTTTGGGTCCCAAAGTTTTTTGTAGATTTTTTTTTGGTCAAATTTTTTTTGGGTACCAAAGCTTTATGAAGTTTTATTTTTTTGTCTCAAAATTTTTTCAAGTTTTTTTGTGTCAAAATTTTTCGATGTTTTTTTCAGGTCCCGAATTTTTTTGAAGATTTTTTTGGCGTCAAAATTTTTTGGGTCCAAAAATTTTTCCACGTTTTTTTTGGGTCCCAAAATTTTTCGAAGTATTTGATTGGTCTCAAAATGTTTCGAAGATTTTTTTGGGTCAAAATTTTTTTGTGTCTCAAAATTTTTCGAAGTTTTTTTTGGGTCCAACATACTTTTAGCCCAAATTTTTTTGGGTCCCAAAGTTCTTTGAAGTTTTTTTGTGTCAAAATTTTTCTACATTTTTTTTGGTCCAAAATTTTTTGAATTTTTTTTTGGGTCAAACTTTTCTGGTTCCAAAATTGTTCGCACTGTTTTGGGGTAAAAGTTTTTGTGGGTCCCAAAATTTTTTGGGTCCTAAAATTTTTCCAAATTATTTTGGGTCCTAAAGTTTTTTGAAGATTTTTTTGGGTCAAAATTATTTTGTGTCCCAAAATTTTTCGAAGTATTTGTTCGGTCTCAACATTTTTTGAAGATTTTTTTGCGTCAAAAGTTTTTTCGGTCCCAAAGTTTTTTGAAGATTTTTTTGGGTCAATATTTTTTTGGGTCCCAAAATTTTTCGATTTTTTTTTTTTGTCTTAAAATTTTTCGAAGATTTTTTTGAGGTCACAACATTTTTCGAAGTTTTATTTTGCTCTCAAAATTTCTTTTTGGATCTGAATATTTTGGGTCCAAAATTTTTGCAATATTTTTGTGCAAAAATTTTTTTGAGTAAAAATTTTTTGGGTCACAAAATTTTTTGGGTCACAAAATTTTTTGAAGATTTTTTTTGCGTCAAAATTTTTTGGGTCCCAAAATTTTTCCAAATTATTTTGGGTCCTAAAGTTTTTTGAAGATTTTTTGGGTCAAAATTATTTTGTGTCCCAAAATTTTTCGAAGTATTTGTTCGGTCTCAAAATTTTTTGAAGATTTTTTTGCGTCAAAAGTTTTTTCGGTCCCAAAGTTTTTTGAAGATTTTTTTGGGTCAATATTTTTTTGGGTCCCAAAATTTTTCGAAGTTTTTTTTTTTTGTCTTAAAATTTTTTCGAAGATTTTTTTTGGGTCACAACATTTTTCGAAGATTTTTTTTGCGTCAAAATTTTTTTGGGTCCCAAAATTTTCCGAAGTATTTGTTTGGTCTCAAAATTTATTTTTGGATCTGAATATTTTGGGTCCAAAATTTTTCCCATTTTTTTTGGGTAAAAATTTTTTTGGGTCACAAACTTTTTCCAAATTATTTTGCGTCCTAAAGTTTTTTGAAGATTTTTTGGGTCAAAATTATTTTGTGTCCCAAAATTTTTCGAAGTATTTGTTTGGTCTTAAAATTTTTCGAAGATTTTTTTGTGTCAAAATGTTTTTGGTCCCAAAATGTTTTGAAGATTTTTTTTGGGTCAAAATTTTTTGGGTCCCAAAATTTATCGATGTTTTTTTTGGGTCAAACTTTTCTGAGTCCAAAATTTTTTGCAATGTTTTGGGGTCAATTTTTTTTTAGGTCCCAAAATTTTTTGGGCCCAAAATTTTTCGAAGATTTTTTTGGGTCCCAAAATATTTAGATGTTTTTTTGGGTCAAAATTTTTTGGGTAGAATTTTTTTTCTAGTTTTTTTGGGTCAAAATGTTTTAAAGCTGAGAGACGCTGAGAGAATAGTTCTTTGATATCATTGTTTGCATTGTTTATGCACTTTTCTCCCCTTTTACTTTTCCACCTAAGAATGTCTTTACAATCTGGACAGGCACATGTGTAGTTCCATTGAAGTACTTCACAAGAGTGCCATTTAATAACTCAGAAGAAAAGGTGGAAGTTGCCCACAAAGGACCCCATTTCCTAAGGCTAACTGCAATGTGTGTCAGCAGGTGTACATTAAAAGACACTTTTGCAGTGTCATACAGCACCTCAAACTGGATGACAAATTTCCTAAAAGCCATTTCCGCTGCATTAACATTACATAGTTTCACATTTTCTTTAAGAAGCATGTGCATAGCAAAAACAATGTTTGTTTTTCTGTCTTTATACCACTTTTTGCTGTGATTTGGTGAATTCAGCCATATAATCACTGACTGTCGAGTCACATCAAGATCATACATGGCCTTTTACACCCATGACTGGCTGTTCTGGAGTAGCTGGTGGTCATACTGTTTTGTCTCAGATGCCTCAGATTTTGCCTGAGAACAAGTTCTGGTCTTCTGAAAGGATATGGTCCTTCACCTGTGTGATAGCAAAAAATCACACCCATACAGCCCATTGAATTGTTCAGTGTTCGGGTATTATTGGTATTAGTGCAAAAACCTCTGTTGTCTATTCTGAGTTTTTTTGTGTCAAAATTTTTCGAAGTTTTTTCGGGTTCCGAAATTTTTAGATGTTTTTTTGGGTCAAAATTTTTCAAAGTTTTTTTGGGTCCCAAAATTTTTCTACATTTTTTTGGGTCTCAACTTTTTTTTGGTCTTAAAATTTTTCAAAGTTTTTTTCGGTCCCAAAAGTTTTTGAAGTTTTTTTGGGTCAAACTTTTTTTGGGTCAAAATTTTTCAAAATTTTTCGAAGATTTTTTTGGGTCCCAAAATATTTCGATGTTTTTTTGGGTCAAAATTTTTTAAAGCTGAGAGACGCTGAGAGAAGAGATCTTTGATATCATTGTTTGCATTGTTTATGCACTTTTCTCCCCTTTTAGATAGACTTTACCACCTAAGAATGTCTTTACAATCTGGACAGACACATGTGTAGTTCCATTTAAGTACTTCACAAGCGTGCCATTTAAGTTTTTGGAAGTTGCCCAAAAAGGACCCAATTTCCTAAAGCTAATTGCAATGTGTGTCAGCAGGTGTACATTAAAAGACACTTTTGCAGTGTCATACAGCACCTCAAACGGGATGACAAATATTTTTCTAAATTTTTTTGGGTCTAAATATTTTTCTAAATTTTTTTGGGTTCCCAAAATTTTTTAAAGTTTTTTTGGGTCTCAACATTTTTCGAAGATTTTTTGAGGTCAAATTTTTTTGGGTCAAAATAATTTTCCGAAGATTTTTTAAGGTCAAAATATTTTTGGGTCCCAAAATTTTTTGAAGATTTTTTTGGGTCCCGAAAATTTTCAACGTTTTTTTGGGTCAAAATGTTTCAATTGCTGTTCTAAAGAAGAGAGCTCTGATATCATTGTTTGCATTCTTTTTGCACTTTTCTCCCCTTTTAGAAAGACTTTTCCAGCTAAGAATGTCTCAGATGCCTCAGATTTTGCCTGAGAACAAGTTCTGGTCTTCTGAAAGGATAGGGTTCTTCACCTGTAGCAAAAATCACACCCATACAGCCCATTGAATTGTTCAGTGTTCGGGTATTATTGGTATTAGTGCAAAAACCTCAGTTGTATATTCTGAGTTTTTTTGGGTTAAAATTTTTTGGGTACAAAATTTTTTAATTTTTTTTGGGTCCCAAAGTTTTTCGAAGATTTTTTTGGGTCCCAAAATTTTTCAAAGACTTTTTTGGGTCACAAATTTTTTTTAAGTTTTTTTGGGTCCCAAAATTTTTAAAAGTTTTTTTGGTTCAAAATTATTTCGGGTTTCAAATTTTTTCAAAGGTTTTTTGGGTCCCAAAATTTTTTGAAGATTTTTTTGGGTCCTAAATTTTTTCAAAGTTTTTTGGGTCAAAATGTTTCAATTCAAAATTGATATCATTGTTTGCATTGTTTATGCACTTTTCTCCCCTTTTAGATAGACTTTTCCACCTACAAACAGTCTTTACAATCTGGACAGGCACACGTTTAGTTCCATTTAAGTACTTCACAAGAGTGCCATTTAATGACTCAGAAGAAAAAAAAGCTTTTAGTTCAAAACAACACTTGAAGCAGTTTATCGCTGTAAGTCAAAAGGGAGCTGAAAACGATACGCAATCGGCTTCTCTCAGCTTAAACCGCCTGAAAACACAATTTCCTACATTCAACACACAGGAGAACCCAAATACTTAAGAAACATTTATTACACGATGTTATTGCATTTTACACAGCTAAAACGTGTTTTCCTTCGTAAAAACTCATTTCTGATCGAAAAAGATGTTTTCAGTTCAAAACAACACTTGAAGCTGTTTATCTCTGTTAAGAGTGAGAAAGGAGCTCAAAACTACACGCAAACGGCTTTTCTCATCTTAAATCGTCTGAAAACACACTTTACTACAATTAACACACGGGAGAAACTAACCACTTCAGAAACGATGTTAGTGGCTTTTTCACAGCTAAAACGTGTTTTCCTTCGTAAAAACTCATTTCTGATAGAAAAAGATGTTTTCAGTTCAAAACAAAACTTGAAGCATTTATCGCTATTAGGAGTGAGAGAGGAGCACAAAACTATACGCAAACGACTTTTCTCACCTTAAACCGTCTGAAAACACACTTTACTACATTCAACGCACAGGTGAACCAAAACAACTAAGAAACGTTTATTACACGTTGTTAGTGCGTTTTACACAGCTAAAACGTGTTTTCCTTCGTAAAAAATAATTTCTGATCGAAAAAGATGTTTTTAGTTCAAAACAACACTTGAAGCTGTTTATCTCTGTTAAGAGTGAGAAAGGAGCTCAAAACTACACGCAAACGGCTTTTCTCAGCTTAAATCGTCTGAAAACACACTTTACTACAATTAACACACGGGAGAACCTAACCACTTCAGAAACGATGTTAGTGCAGTTTACATAGCTAAAACGTGTTTTCCTTCGTAAAAACTCATTTTTGATAGAAAAAGATGTTTTCAGTTCAAAACAAAACTTGAAGCATTTTATCGCTATTAGGAGTGAGAGAGGAGCACAAAACTATACGCAAACGACTTTTCTCACCTTAAACCGTCTGAAAACACACTTTACTACATTCAACGCACAGGTGAACCAAAACAACTAAGAAAAGTTTTTTACACGATGTTAGTGTATTTTTCACAGCTAAAACGTGTTTTCCTTCGTAACAAATAATTTCTCATCGAAAAAGATGCTTTTAGTTCAAAACAACACTTGAAACAGTTTATCGCTGTTAGGAGTGAGAGAGGAGATCAAAATTATACGCAAACGGCTTTTCTCAGCTTAAATCGTCTGAAAACACACTTTACTACATTTAACACACGGGGGAACCTAACCACTTCAGAAACGATGTTAGTGCAGTTTACATAGCTAAAACGTGTTTTCCTTCGTAAAAACTCATTTTTGATAGAAAAAGATGTTTTCAGTTCAAAACAAAACTTGAAGCATTTATCGCTATTAGGAGTGAGAGAGGAGCTCAAAACTATACGCAAACGACTTTTCTCACCTTAAACCGTCTGAAAACACACTTTACTACATTCAACGCACAGGTGAACCAAAACAACTAAGAAACGTTTATTACACGTTGTTAGTGCGTTTTACACAGCTAAAACTTGTTTTCCTTCGTAAAAAATCATTTCTAATCGAAAAAGTTTAGATTAGAAAAGTTTAGTTCAAAACAACACTTAAAGCAGTTTATCGCTGTTAGGAGTGATAGAGGAGCTCAAAATTATACGCAAACGGCTTTTCTCAGCTTAAATCGTCTGAAAACACACTTTTCTACACTTTACTACACACGGAGGAACCTAGAACTTCAGAAACGATGTTAGTGCCTTTTTCACAGCTAAAACGTGCTTTCCTTCGTAAAAACTAATTTCTGATCGAAAAAGACGTGTTCAGATCAAAACAACACTTGAAGCAGTTTATCGCTGTTAGGAGTGAGAGAGGAGCTCAAAATTAAATATCACTGAATCTGAATATCTGAGTGGGGTAAGGGTTTTTGGCACTGCTTTCTAAACAGAGTGCGATACGCACAACCTAGCCACTGAAAGCCTTTAATGATGGTCCAGTAACAAAGTGCGAGCATTACAGTTGTTTCCTGAATATTACCACTCGGATGCAACAACAGGTTGCAAAAGAGAAACAAGTCTATTGTAGATATATAAGATGGAACTACACATGTGCCTGTCCAGATTGTTAATAAATTCTTAGGCGGAAGTGTCTATCTAAACGGGGAGAAAAGTGCATAAAGAATGCAAACAATGATATCAAAGATCTGTTCTCTCAGCTTTAGAACAGCAATTGAAAAATTTTGACACAAAAAAACTTCGAAAAAATTTGGGACCCAAAAAATTTTTGAATCAATACCAAATCTGAATATATCAGTGGGTAAGGGTTTTTGGCACTGCTTTCTAAACAGAGTGCCATACGCACAACCTAGCCACTGAAAGCCTTTAATGATGGTCCAGTAACAAAGTGCGAGCATTATAGTTGTTTACTGTACAACTCGGATGCAACAACAGGTTGCAAAAGAGAAACCAGTCTATTGTAGATATATAAGATGGAACTACATCTTATATATCTGCCTGTCCAGATTGTTAAGACATTCTTAGGGGAAAAAGTCTATCTAAACGGGGAGAAAAGTGCATTAAGAACGCAAACAATGATATCAAAGATCTCTTTCTCTCAGCTTTAGAACAGCAATTGAAAAATTTTGACCCAAAAAAAACTTCTAAAATTTTAGGCCCAAAACATTTTGACCCTAAAAAACTTTGAAAAATTTTGGGACCCAAAACATTTTTACACAAAAAAACTTCGAAAAATTTTGACCCAAAAAAACTTTGAAAAAATTTGGGACCCAAAAAAAATTTTAATCACTACCAAATCTGAATATCTGAGTAGGTAAGGGTGTTTGGCACTGTTTCTAAACAGAGTGCCTGTAACAACACAACCTAGCCACTGAAAGCCTTTAATGATGGTCCAGTAACAAAGTGCGAGCATTACAGTTGTTTCCTGTATATTACCACTCGGATGCAACAACAGCTTGCAAAAGAGAAACAAGTCTATTGTAGATATATAGGAAGGAACTACACATGTGCCTGTCCAGATTGTTAAGACATTCTTAGGTGTCTAAGAATCTATCTAAACGGGGAGAGAGTGCATAAAGAATGCAAACAATGATATCAAAGATCTCTTCTCTCAGCTTTAGAACGGCAATTGAAAAAATTTGACCCAAAAAAAACTTTGAAAAATTTTGGGACCCAAAAAATTTTGACACGAAAAAACTTTGAAAATTTTTGAGACCCGAAAAAATTTTGACCCAAAAAACATCGAAAAATTCCGGGACCCAAAAAAATCTTCAAAAAATTTTCGGACCCAAAAAATTTTGACCCAAAAAAACTTTGAAAAATTTTGGGACCCAAAACAAATTTGAGACCCGAAAAAATGTAGAAAAATTTTGACCTTAAAAAATCTTTTGAGACCCAAAACATTTTTACACAAAAAAACTTCGAAAAAGTTTTGACCCAAAAGAACTTCTAAAAATTTTGGGACCCAAAAAAAAGCTTGAAAAAATTTTGACCCAAAAAACATCGAAAAATTTCGGGACCCAAAAAAATCTTCAAAAAATTTTCGGACCCAAAAAAACTTTGAAAAATTTTCGGACCCAAAACATTTTTACACAAAAAAACTTTGAAAAATTTTGGGACCCAAAACAAATTTGACACAAAAAAACTCAGAATAGACAACAGAGGTTTTTGCACTAATACCAATAATACCATGACAGTGAACAATTCAATGGGCTGTATGTGTGTGATTTTTGCTATCACACATGTGAAGGACGTAATCCTTTCAGAAGACCAGAACTTGTTCTCAGGCAAAATCTGAGGCATCTGAGACAAAACAGTATGACCACCAGCTACTCCAGAACAGCCTGTCAAAAGACATTCTTAGCTGGAAAAGTATTTCTGAAAGGGGAGAAAAGTGCATAAAGAATGCAAACAATGATATCAGAGCTCTCTTCTCTCACATTTAGAACAGCAATTAAAAAATTTTGACCCAAAAAATCTTCGAAAATTTTTGGACTAAAAAAATTTTTACACAAAAAAAATTCAAAAATTTTGGGCCCAAAAAAAATTTGAAACAAAAAACATCGAAAAATTTCGGGACCCAAAAAAATCTACAAAAAATTTTGGGATCCAAAAAAATTTTGACCTTAAAAAATCTTCGGAAAACTTTGGGACCCAAAAAAATCTTAGGAATAATTTGGGACCCAAAATACTTTAAAAAATTTTGGGACTCAAGAAAACTTCGAAAAATTTTGGGACCCAAAAATACTTTGAAAAATTTTGGGAACACAAAAAAACTTTGAAAAATTTTGGGCCCAAAAAAACTTGGAAAATTTTTGGACCCAAAAAATTTTGACACAAAAAAACTCAGAATAGACAACAGAGGTTTTTGCACTAATACCAATAATACCCGAACACTGAACAATTCAATGGGCTGTATGGGTGTGATTTTTGCTATCACACAGGTGAAGGACCATATCCTTTCAGAAGACCAGAACTTGTTCTCAGGCAAAATCTGAGGCATCTGAGACAAAACAGTGTGACCACCAGCTACTCCAGAACAGCCAGTCATGGGTTTAAAAGGCCAATCTGTATTGATGAGATGATTGATGGCTTTTTTCCACAGTACCAACAAACCAACAAGACTGATTGTCTTGATGTGACTCGACAGTCGGTGATTATATGGCTGGATTCACCAAATCACAGCAAAAAGTGGTATATAGACAGAAAAACAAACGTTATTGGCCAAAAATTGCAGTCCAGCCTCCTGTAGAGTTCACCAGAACACCACGATCATTACATGATCGTAAATTTAGAGTGGAGGTCAATTCTTCTTTTCTATTCATTGCGACTTCTAAATGGTTTTCTAATGAAGAAATTCTCTTTCTTTCAGTTTTTGCTATGCACATGCTTCTTAAAGAAAATGCAAAACTATGCAATGTTAATGCAGTGGAAATGGCTTTTCATGAAATTTGTCATCCAGTTTGAGGTGCTGTATGACACTGCAAAAGTGTCTTTTAATGTACAACTGCAGAAACACGTTGCAGTTAGCCTTAGGGAATGGGGTCCTGTGTGGGCAACTTCCACATTTTCTTCTGAGTCATTAAATGGCACTCTTGTGAAGTACTTCAATGGAAACACACATGTGCCTGTTCAGATTGTAAAGACATTCTTAGGTGAGAAAAGTGAGAAAGGCATTCTCAGCTGGAAAAGTCTTTCTAAAAGGGGAGAAAAGTGCATAAAGAATGCAAACAACGATATGAGAGATCTCTTTAGAACAGCAATTGAAAAATTATGACCCAAAAAAACTTTGAAAAAGTTTGGGACCCAAAAAAATTTTGACCAATAAAACTGAAACTTTTTGGGCCCAAATAAATTTTGACCCAAAAAAACATCGACAAATATCGGGACCCAAAAAAATCTTCGAAATATTTTGGGACCCAAAAATATTTTGACCTCAAAATTTTTGGGCCCAAGATTTTTTTTGCATAACAATTTTTTGGGTACCAAAATTTTTCAACGTTTTTTTTTTTTGTCTAAAAATTTTTTGAAGAATTTTTTGTGTCAAAATGGTTTTGGGACCCAAAATTTTTCGAAGTTTTTTTTGGGTCAAAGTTTTTTGGGTCCAAAATTTTTTTGAGCCTTGAATTTTTTGGGTCCCAAAGTTTTTTGTAGATTTTTTTTTGGTCAAATTTTTTTTGGGTACCAAAGCTTTATGAAGTTTTATTTTTTTGTCTCAAAATTTTTTCAAGTTTTTTTGTGTCAAAATTTTTCGATGTTTTTTTCAGGTCCCGAATTTTTTTGAAGATTTTTTTGGCGTCAAAATTTTTTGGGTCCAAAAATTTTTCCACGTTTTTTTTGGGTCCCAAAATTTTTCGAAGTATTTGATTGGTCTCAAAATGTTTCGAAGATTTTTTTGGGTCAAAATTTTTTTGTGTCTCAAAATTTTTCGAAGTTTTTTTTGGGTCCAACATACTTTTAGCCCAAATTTTTTTGGGTCCCAAAGTTCTTTGAAGTTTTTTTGTGTCAAAATTTTTCTACATTTTTTTTGGTCCAAAATTTTTTGAATTTTTTTTTGGGTCAAACTTTTCTGGTTCCAAAATTGTTCGCACTGTTTTGGGGTAAAAGTTTTTGTGGGTCCCAAAATTTTTTGGGTCCTAAAATTTTTCCAAATTATTTTGGGTCCTAAAGTTTTTTGAAGATTTTTTTGGGTCAAAATTATTTTGTGTCCCAAAATTTTTCGAAGTATTTGTTCGGTCTCAACATTTTTTGAAGATTTTTTTGCGTCAAAAGTTTTTTCGGTCCCAAAGTTTTTTGAAGATTTTTTTGGGTCAATATTTTTTTGGGTCCCAAAATTTTTCGATTTTTTTTTTTTGTCTTAAAATTTTTCGAAGATTTTTTTGAGGTCACAACATTTTTCGAAGTTTTATTTTGCTCTCAAAATTTCTTTTTGGATCTGAATATTTTGGGTCCAAAATTTTTGCAATATTTTTGTGCAAAAATTTTTTTGAGTAAAAATTTTTTGGGTCACAAAATTTTTTGGGTCACAAAATTTTTTGAAGATTTTTTTTGCGTCAAAATTTTTTGGGTCCCAAAATTTTTCCAAATTATTTTGGGTCCTAAAGTTTTTTGAAGATTTTTTGGGTCAAAATTATTTTGTGTCCCAAAATTTTTCGAAGTATTTGTTCGGTCTCAAAATTTTTTGAAGATTTTTTTGCGTCAAAAGTTTTTTCGGTCCCAAAGTTTTTTGAAGATTTTTTTGGGTCAATATTTTTTTGGGTCCCAAAATTTTTCGAAGTTTTTTTTTTTTGTCTTAAAATTTTTTCGAAGATTTTTTTTGGGTCACAACATTTTTCGAAGATTTTTTTTGCGTCAAAATTTTTTTGGGTCCCAAAATTTTCCGAAGTATTTGTTTGGTCTCAAAATTTATTTTTGGATCTGAATATTTTGGGTCCAAAATTTTTCCCATTTTTTTTGGGTAAAAATTTTTTTGGGTCACAAACTTTTTCCAAATTATTTTGCGTCCTAAAGTTTTTTGAAGATTTTTTGGGTCAAAATTATTTTGTGTCCCAAAATTTTTCGAAGTATTTGTTTGGTCTTAAAATTTTTCGAAGATTTTTTTGTGTCAAAATGTTTTTGGTCCCAAAATGTTTTGAAGATTTTTTTTGGGTCAAAATTTTTTGGGTCCCAAAATTTATCGATGTTTTTTTTGGGTCAAACTTTTCTGAGTCCAAAATTTTTTGCAATGTTTTGGGGTCAATTTTTTTTTAGGTCCCAAAATTTTTTGGGCCCAAAATTTTTCGAAGATTTTTTTGGGTCCCAAAATATTTAGATGTTTTTTTGGGTCAAAATTTTTTGGGTAGAATTTTTTTTCTAGTTTTTTTGGGTCAAAATGTTTTAAAGCTGAGAGACGCTGAGAGAATAGTTCTTTGATATCATTGTTTGCATTGTTTATGCACTTTTCTCCCCTTTTACTTTTCCACCTAAGAATGTCTTTACAATCTGGACAGGCACATGTGTGTTTCCATTGAAGTACTTCACAAGAGTGCCATTTAATAACTCAGAAGAAAAGGTGGAAGTTGCCCACAAAGGACCCCATTTCCTAAGGCTAACTGCAATGTGTGTCAGCAGGTGTACATTAAAAGACACTTTTGCAGTGTCATACAGCACCTCAAACTGGATGACAAATTTCCTAAAAGCCATTTCCGCTGCATTAACATTACATAGTTTCACATTTTCTTTAAGAAGCATGTGCATAGCAAAAACAATGTTTGTTTTTCTGTCTTTATACCACTTTTTGCTGTGATTTGGTGAATTCAGCCATATAATCACTGACTGTCGAGTCACATCAAGATCATACATGGCCTTTTACACCCATGACTGGCTGTTCTGGAGTAGCTGGTGGTCATACTGTTTTGTCTCAGATGCCTCAGATTTTGCCTGAGAACAAGTTCTGGTCTTCTGAAAGGATATGGTCCTTCACCTGTGTGATAGCAAAAAATCACACCCATACAGCCCATTGAATTGTTCAGTGTTCGGGTATTATTGGTATTAGTGCAAAAACCTCTGTTGTCTATTCTGAGTTTTTTTGTGTCAAAATTTTTCGAAGTTTTTTCGGGTTCCGAAATTTTTAGATGTTTTTTTGGGTCAAAATTTTTCAAAGTTTTTTTGGGTCCCAAAATTTTTCTACATTTTTTTGGGTCTCAACTTTTTTTTGGTCTTAAAATTTTTCAAAGTTTTTTTCGGTCCCAAAAGTTTTTGAAGTTTTTTTGGGTCAAACTTTTTTTGGGTCAAAATTTTTCAAAATTTTTCGAAGATTTTTTTGGGTCCCAAAATATTTCGATGTTTTTTTGGGTCAAAATTTTTTAAAGCTGAGAGACGCTGAGAGAAGAGATCTTTGATATCATTGTTTGCATTGTTTATGCACTTTTCTCCCCTTTTAGATAGACTTTACCACCTAAGAATGTCTTTACAATCTGGACAGACACATGTGTAGTTCCATTTAAGTACTTCACAAGCGTGCCATTTAAGTTTTTGGAAGTTGCCCAAAAAGGACCCAATTTCCTAAAGCTAATTGCAATGTGTGTCAGCAGGTGTACATTAAAAGACACTTTTGCAGTGTCATACAGCACCTCAAACGGGATGACAAATATTTTTCTAAATTTTTTTGGGTCTAAATATTTTTCTAAATTTTTTTGGGTTCCCAAAATTTTTTAAAGTTTTTTTGGGTCTCAACATTTTTCGAAGATTTTTTGAGGTCAAATTTTTTTGGGTCAAAATAATTTTCCGAAGATTTTTTAAGGTCAAAATATTTTTGGGTCCCAAAATTTTTTGAAGATTTTTTTGGGTCCCGAAAATTTTCAACGTTTTTTTGGGTCAAAATGTTTCAATTGCTGTTCTAAAGAAGAGAGCTCTGATATCATTGTTTGCATTCTTTTTGCACTTTTCTCCCCTTTTAGAAAGACTTTTCCAGCTAAGAATGTCTCAGATGCCTCAGATTTTGCCTGAGAACAAGTTCTGGTCTTCTGAAAGGATAGGGTTCTTCACCTGTAGCAAAAATCACACCCATACAGCCCATTGAATTGTTCAGTGTTCGGGTATTATTGGTATTAGTGCAAAAACCTCAGTTGTATATTCTGAGTTTTTTTGGGTTAAAATTTTTTGGGTACAAAATTTTTTAATTTTTTTTGGGTCCCAAAGTTTTTCGAAGATTTTTTTGGGTCCCAAAATTTTTCAAAGACTTTTTTGGGTCACAAATTTTTTTTAAGTTTTTTTGGGTCCCAAAATTTTTAAAAGTTTTTTTGGTTCAAAATTATTTCGGGTTTCAAATTTTTTCAAAGGTTTTTTGGGTCCCAAAATTTTTTGAAGATTTTTTTGGGTCCTAAATTTTTTCAAAGTTTTTTGGGTCAAAATGTTTCAATTCAAAATTGATATCATTGTTTGCATTGTTTATGCACTTTTCTCCCCTTTTAGATAGACTTTTCCACCTACAAACAGTCTTTACAATCTGGACAGGCACACGTTTAGTTCCATTTAAGTACTTCACAAGAGTGCCATTTAATGACTCAGAAGAAAAAAAAGCTTTTAGTTCAAAACAACACTTGAAGCAGTTTATCGCTGTAAGTCAAAAGGGAGCTGAAAACGATACGCAATCGGCTTCTCTCAGCTTAAACCGCCTGAAAACACAATTTCCTACATTCAACACACAGGAGAACCCAAATACTTAAGAAACATTTATTACACGATGTTATTGCATTTTACACAGCTAAAACGTGTTTTCCTTCGTAAAAACTCATTTCTGATCGAAAAAGATGTTTTCAGTTCAAAACAACACTTGAAGCTGTTTATCTCTGTTAAGAGTGAGAAAGGAGCTCAAAACTACACGCAAACGGCTTTTCTCATCTTAAATCGTCTGAAAACACACTTTACTACAATTAACACACGGGAGAACCTAACCACTTCAGAAACGATGTTAGTGGCTTTTTCACAGCTAAAACGTGTTTTCCTTCGTAAAAACTCATTTCTGATAGAAAAAGATGTTTTCAGTTCAAAACAAAACTTGAAGCATTTATCGCTATTAGGAGTGAGAGAGGAGCACAAAACTATACGCAAACGACTTTTCTCACCTTAAACCGTCTGAAAACACACTTTACTACATTCAACGCACAGGTGAACCAAAACAACTAAGAAACGTTTATTACACGTTGTTAGTGCGTTTTACACAGCTAAAACGTGTTTTCCTTCGTAAAAAATAATTTCTGATCGAAAAAGATGTTTTTAGTTCAAAACAACACTTGAAGCTGTTTATCTCTGTTAAGAGTGAGAAAGGAGCTCAAAACTACACGCAAACGGCTTTTCTCATCTTAAATCGTCTGAAAACACACTTTACTACAATTAACACACGGGAGAACCTAACCACTTCAGAAACGATGTTCATTTCAGAAACGATGTTAGTGGCTTTTTCACAGCTAAAACGTGTTTTCCTTCGTAAAAACTCATTTCTGATCGAAAAAGATGTTTTTAGTTCAAAACAACACTTGAAGCATTTTATCGCTATTAGGAGTGAGAGAGGAGCACAAAACTATACGCAAACGACTTTTCTCACCTTAAACCGTCTGAAAACACACTTTACTACATTCAACGCACAGGTGAACCAAAACAACTAAGAAAAGTTTTTTACACGATGTTAGTGTATTTTTCACAGCTAAAACGTGTTTTCCTTCGTAACAAATAATTTCTCATCGAAAAAGATGCTTTTAGTTCAAAACAACACTTGAAACAGTTTATCGCTGTTAGGAGTGAGAGAGGAGATCAAAATTATACGCAAACGGCTTTTCTCAGCTTAAATCTTCTGAAAACACACTTTACTACATTTAACACACGGGGGAACCTAACCACTTCAGAAACGATGTTAGTGCAGTTTACATAGCTAAAACGTGTTTTCCTTCGTAAAAACTCATTTTTGATAGAAAAAGATGTTTTCAGTTCAAAACAAAACTTGAAGCATTTATCGCTATTAGGAGTGAGAGAGGAGCTCAAAACTATACGCAAACGACTTTTCTCACCTTAAACCGTCTGAAAACACACTTTACTACATTCAACGCACAGGTGAACCAAAACAACTAAGAAACGTTTATTACACGTTGTTAGTGCGTTTTACACAGCTAAAACTTGTTTTCCTTCGTAAAAAATCATTTCTAATCGAAAAAGTTTAGATTAGAAAAGTTTAGTTCAAAACAACACTTAAAGCAGTTTATCGCTGTTAGGAGTGATAGAGGAGCTCAAAATTATACGCAAACGGCTTTTCTCAGCTTAAATCGTCTGAAAACACACTTTTCTACACTTTACTACACACGGAGGAACCTAGAACTTCAGAAACGATGTTAGTGCCTTTTTCACAGCTAAAACGTGCTTTCCTTCGTAAAAACTAATTTCTGATCGAAAAAGACGTGTTCAGATCAAAACAACACTTGAAGCAGTTTATCGCTGTTAGGAGTGAGAGAGGAGCTCAAAATTAAATATCACTGAATCTGAATATCTGAGTGGGGTAAGGGTTTTTGGCACTGCTTTCTAAACAGAGTGCGATACGCACAACCTAGCCACTGAAAGCCTTTAATGATGGTCCAGTAACAAAGTGCGAGCATTACAGTTGTTTCCTGAATATTACCACTCGGATGCAACAACAGGTTGCAAAAGAGAAACAAGTCTATTGTAGATATATAAGATGGAACTACACATGTGCCTGTCCAGATTGTTAATAAATTCTTAGGCGGAAGTGTCTATCTAAACGGGGAGAAAAGTGCATAAAGAATGCAAACAATGATATCAAAGATCTGTTCTCTCAGCTTTAGAACAGCAATTGAAAAATTTTGACACAAAAAAACTTCGAAAAAATTTGGGACCCAAAAAATTTTTGAATCAATACCAAATCTGAATATATCAGTGGGTAAGGGTTTTTGGCACTGCTTTCTAAACAGAGTGCCATACGCACAACCTAGCCACTGAAAGCCTTTAATGATGGTCCAGTAACAAAGTGCGAGCATTATAGTTGTTTACTGTACAACTCGGATGCAACAACAGGTTGCAAAAGAGAAACCAGTCTATTGTAGATATATAAGATGGAACTACATCTTATATATCTGCCTGTCCAGATTGTTAAGACATTCTTAGGGGAAAAAGTCTATCTAAACGGGGAGAAAAGTGCATTAAGAACGCAAACAATGATATCAAAGATCTCTTTCTCTCAGCTTTAGAACAGCAATTGAAAAATTTTGACCCAAAAAAAACTTCTAAAATTTTAGGCCCAAAACATTTTGACCCTAAAAAACTTTGAAAAATTTTGGGACCCAAAACATTTTTACACAAAAAAACTTCGAAAAATTTTGACCCAAAAAAACTTTGAAAAAATTTGGGACCCAAAAAAAATTTTAATCACTACCAAATCTGAATATCTGAGTAGGTAAGGGTGTTTGGCACTGTTTCTAAACAGAGTGCCTGTAACAACACAACCTAGCCACTGAAAGCCTTTAATGATGGTCCAGTAACAAAGTGCGAGCATTACAGTTGTTTCCTGTATATTACCACTCGGATGCAACAACAGCTTGCAAAAGAGAAACAAGTCTATTGTAGATATATAGGAAGGAACTACACATGTGCCTGTCCAGATTGTTAAGACATTCTTAGGTGTCTAAGAATCTATCTAAACGGGGAGAGAGTGCATAAAGAATGCAAACAATGATATCAAAGATCTCTTCTCTCAGCTTTAGAACGGCAATTGAAAAAATTTGACCCAAAAAAAACTTTGAAAAATTTTGGGACCCAAAAAATTTTGACACGAAAAAACTTTGAAAATTTTTGAGACCCGAAAAAATTTTGACCCAAAAAACATCGAAAAATTCCGGGACCCAAAAAAATCTTCAAAAAATTTTCGGACCCAAAAAATTTTGACCCAAAAAAACTTTGAAAAATTTTGGGACCCAAAACAAATTTGAGACCCGAAAAAATGTAGAAAAATTTTGACCTTAAAAAATCTTTTGAGACCCAAAACATTTTTACACAAAAAAACTTCGAAAAAGTTTTGACCCAAAAGAACTTCTAAAAATTTTGGGACCCAAAAAAAAGCTTGAAAAAATTTTGACCCAAAAAACATCGAAAAATTTCGGGACCCAAAAAAATCTTCAAAAAATTTTCGGACCCAAAAAAACTTTGAAAAATTTTCGGACCCAAAACATTTTTACACAAAAAAACTTTGAAAAATTTTGGGACCCAAAACAAATTTGAGACCCGAAAAAATGTAGAAAAATTTTGACCTTAAAAAATCTTTTGAGACCCAAAATATTTTTACACAAAAAAACTTAGAAAAAGTTTTGATCCAAAAGAACTTCTAAAAATTTTGGGACCCAAAAAAAAGCTTGAAAAAATTTTGACCCAAAAAACATCGAAAAATTTCGGGACCCAAAAAAATCTTCAAAAAATTTTCAGACCCAAAAAACTTTGAAACATTTTCTGCCCAAAAAAATTTTGACACCCGAAAAAATTTAGAAAAATATTTAGACCCAAAAAAATTTGACACAAAAAAACTCAGAATAGACAACAGAGGTTTTTGCACTAATACCAATAATACCATGACAGTGAACAATTCAATGGGCTGTATGTGTGTGATTTTTGCTATCACACATGTGAAGGACGTAATCCTTTCAGAAGACCAGAACTTGTTCTCAGGCAAAATCTGAGGCATCTGAGACAAAACAGTATGACCACCAGCTACTCCAGAACAGCCAGTCATGGGTTTAAAAGGCCAATCTGTATTGATGAGATGATTGATGGCTTTTTTCCACAGTACCAACAAACCAACAAGACTGATTGTCTTGATGTGACTCGACAGTCGGTGATTATATGGCTGGATTCACCAAATCACAGCAAAAAGTGGTATATAGACAGAAAAACAAACGTTATTGGCCAAAAATTGCAGTCCAGCCTCCTGTAGAGTCTAAATTTACGATCATGTAATGATCGTGGTGTTCTGGTGACAGAACACCACGATCATTACATGATCGTAAATTTAGAGTGGAGGTCAATTCTTCTTTTCTATTCATTGCGACTTCTAAATGGTTTTCTAATGAAGAAATTCTCTTTCTTTCAGTTTTTGCTATGCACATGCTTCTTAAAGAAAATGCAAAACTATGCAATGTTAATGCAGTGGAAATGGCTTTTCATGAAATTTGTCATCCAGTTTGAGGTGCTGTATGACACTGCAAAAGTGTCTTTTAATGTACAACTGCAGAAACACGTTGCAGTTAGCCTTAGGGAATGGGGTCCTGTGTGGGCAACTTCCACATTTTCTTCTGAGTCATTAAATGGCACTCTTGTGAAGTACTTCAATGGAAACACACATGTGCCTGTTCAGATTGTAAAGACATTCTTAGGTGGAAAAGTGAGAAAGGCATTCTCAGCTGGAAAAGTCTTTCTAAAAGGGGAGAAAAGTGCATAAAGAATGCAAACAACGATATGAGAGATCTCTTTAGAACAGCAATTGAAAAATTATGACCCAAAAAAACTTTGAAAAAGTTTGGGACCCAAAAAAATTTTGACCAATAAAACTGAAACTTTTTGGGCCCAAATAAATTTTGACCCAAAAAAACATCGACAAATATCGGGACCCAAAAAAATCTTCGAAATATTTTGGGATCCAAAAAAATTTTGACCTTAAAAAATCTTCGGAAAACTTTGGGACCCAAAAAAATCTTAGGAATAATTTGGGACCCAAAATACTTTAAAAAATTTTGGGACTCAAGAAAACTTCGAAAAATTTTGGGACCCAAAAATACTTTGAAAAATTTTGGGAACACAAAAAAACTTTGAAAAATTTTGGGCCCAAAAAAACTTGGAAAATTTTTGGACCCAAAAAATTTTGACACAAAAAAACTCAGAATAGACAACAGAGGTTTTTGCACTAATACCAATAATACCCGAACACTGAACAATTCAATGGGCTGTATGGGTGTGATTTTTGCTATCACACAGGTGAAGGACCATATCCTTTCAGAAGACCAGAACTTGTTCTCAGGCAAAATCTGAGGCATCTGAGACAAAACAGTGTGACCACCAGCTACTCCAGAACAGCCAGTCATGGGTTTAAAAGGCCAATCTGTATTGATGAGATGATTGATGGCTTTTTTCCACAGTACCAACAAACCAACAAGACTGATTGTCTTGATGTGACTCGACAGTCGGTGATTATATGGCTGGATTCACCAAATCACAGCAAAAAGTGGTATATAGACAGAAAAACAAACGTTATTGGCCAAAAATTGCAGTCCAGCCTCCTGTAGAGTTCACCAGAACACCACGATCATTACATGATCGTAAATTTAGAGTGGAGGTCAATTCTTCTTTTCTATTCATTGCGACTTCTAAATGGTTTTCTAATGAAGAAATTCTCTTTCTTTCAGTTTTTGCTATGCACATGCTTCTTAAAGAAAATGCAAAACTATGCAATGTTAATGCAGTGGAAATGGCTTTTCATGAAATTTGTCATCCAGTTTGAGGTGCTGTATGACACTGCAAAAGTGTCTTTTAATGTACAACTGCAGAAACACGTTGCAGTTAGCCTTAGGGAATGGGGTCCTGTGTGGGCAACTTCCACATTTTCTTCTGAGTCATTAAATGGCACTCTTGTGAAGTACTTCAATGGAAACACACATGTGCCTGTTCAGATTGTAAAGACATTCTTAGGTGAGAAAAGTGAGAAAGGCATTCTCAGCTGGAAAAGTCTTTCTAAAAGGGGAGAAAAGTGCATAAAGAATGCAAACAACGATATGAGAGATCTCTTTAGAACAGCAATTGAAAAATTATGACCCAAAAAAACTTTGAAAAAGTTTGGGACCCAAAAATATTTTGACCTCAAAAATTTTGGGCCCAAGATTTTTTTTGCATAACAATTTTTGGGTACCAAAATTTTTCAACGTTTTTTTTTTTTGTCTGAAAATTTTTCGAAGAATTTTTTGTGTCAAAATTGGTTTTGGGACCCAAAATTTTTCGAAGTTTTTTTTGGGTCAAATTTTTTTGGGTCCAAAATTTTTTTGAGCCTTAAATTTTTTGGGTCCCAAAGTTTTTTGTAGATTTTTTTTGGTCAAAATTTTTTTGGGTACCAAAGCTTTTTGAAGTTTTATTTTTTTGTCTCAAAATTTTTTGAAGTTTTTTTGTGTCAAAATTTTTCGATGTTTTTTTCAGGTCCCAAAATTTTTTGAAGATTTTTTTGGCGTCAAAATTTTTTGGGTCCAAAAATTTTTCCACGTTTTTTTTGGGTCCCAAAATTTTTCGAAGTATTTGATTGCTCTCAAAATGTTTCGAAGATTTTTTTGGGTCAAAATTTTTTTGTGTCTCAAAATTTGAAGTTTTTTTTGGGTCCAACATATTTTTAGCCCAATTTTTTTTGGGTTCTAAAGTTCTTTGAAGTTTTTTTGTGTCAAAATTTTTCTAAATTTTTTTTGGTCCAAAATTTTTTGAATTTTTTTTTGGGTCAAACTTTTCTGGGTCCAAAATTTTTTGCACTGTTTTGGGGTAACATTTTTTGTGGGTCCCAAAATTTTTTGGGTCCTAAAATTTTTCCAAATTATTTTGGGTCCTAAAGTTTTTTGAAGATTTTTTTGGGTCAAAATTATTTTGTGTCCCAAAATTTTTCGAAGTATTTGTTCGGTCTCAACATTTTGCTCAACATTTTTCTCAACATTTTTTAATAATAATGAATATATAATTGTTAATATATATATTAATAGGATATATAATGATATTATATATATATAATTCTTATTATTAAACCCCACCCCACGTGAGGATCCAATCCAGGCTGTCGCAGCCCAAGGCTCTAACCACTGCACCAGCGAGTGGATTGGGACACGGCCGCTTTAATCATCCTTAAGAGCAGCCGCCGAAATGGGGCGCAGCAACGAAAACGGGTGGATAATGAAAACGGGTGGAAAATTGTAAACAAAGCCCGCCGGGAAGCGAAGTTACCTCTTTTGGCGCGGGGTGAGGATTAACTGAAACGAAAGAGCTTCCAAAGAAAACAAAATTTAACTAAGGTGCTTATGGATTACATGCTGTTTCACCAGAGAGAAGAGGAACAGCGGTGGGAGAAAGAAACGTGACCAAAACCGCGTGGCTTGCAGATGCTTCACACACACACACAGAAAGAGAGGAGGGGGAGCTGTGGAGGAAACCGCTCTACACAGCTACACCAAACTCGAGATAAAAAGAGAATAGGGAAAACTAGAGATGGGAGACGAGACGTCAGCGATGCTGCCCGATCCCGCTCAAAGCAAAAGAGGAAAACGGCACTTGCCGTGGACAGAGCAGTGGGAAAAGAAAGAGCCGAGGCTCACTCGAGAAACCGGCATAGATTCGCTCTCACAAGCTTCAAAGATCCAGCCCCGAGGACCTAAATCTCAGGGTTTATATAGGGGCAAACCCGAGGAGGGTACAGCGTGAGACTGGGAGCCTCCACCACCACAGCTTGCTGGGCCTGGCTTCCCCCGCATACGCGTTTTTGGGCAGAAAAAAGCCCAACGTTGACTTTGCAGCGTGTAAGTTGGACATGCTTGTGATTTGTAGTGTTAGTTAGTATTTGTAAACTCATTCCTTATCTTTATATTCTTTATCTGTTTTACTTAAACGCAAGTGCTGGGCAAACAAATCTTTTTTTAACAGATTATAGCAGTAATGCATGTGGATTATATGTTTAGGTTGGGTCTGAAGTTTATTAATTTCAGTAACTGTAGCTTGTAAAATTTAGACCAATTAAATTAACCAAATTGTCTTTTAAACTTTGTTTTTCAGGTGGAGCTGGACACACTGTTTACTGTACTGTAGGAAACGTGTGTTTTTGTAATAGACAGAAAAGCAGAAGCTTGAAACCTTTGAACTGCTATTGACTTGTTACAATGTTTTAAGTTAATACAAAGTTATGATGTACAGTATTTGTTTTAATAAGAAATAAATTAGTTGTTTTTATGTGTTTGTGTTTATTTAAAATTTTAATTGAATGTGCGTACAGATTTTAAAGTAAATACATGTAACAAGAACATTAAAATGCCATATGGGGTGAACAAAAGTGTAATAAATATAGTACGTTTTATTGTATAATAGATAGATAGATAGATAGATAGATAGATAGATAGATAGATAGATAGATAGATAGATAGATAGAGTGCACAGTAAGGAACGTAAGACTCTAAACTATAAAATTCTAAATTGAGACTTAAAAATATATACATAAATAATAAATAAAAAAACGATACAAATGTGGAAGTAATCAGTTGTAGATATGAGGTAGTGCAGTAAAAGAATAAATTAAGTATAGAAGATAGCATGTATCTATCTATCTATCTATAGTACGTTTTATTATATAACAGTTAAATAATAAACAATAAAGGTGTAATTGGAATTTCTTTTTAATTAACAGTCAGTATGAATGAAATGTCAAAACTGAAACATTGCAACCACATTTTATTTATTTAAAATGTTTAAACATTTGCCATGCTGTGAATTTTTCAAATTATAAAATAGTAAAGATCTAAATAATAAAGGCAGTTGTTTATTCATAGCCAATAATATTATAAATACATACACACTACACATATTTTATAGATTTTTCTTAATCTTTGAAGTGTCTACTTTAAGATTATGACAAAGTAACAGGACAAAAAATGTCCTGTGGGGCTTATTTTTAACCTTTTACTACATCTATCCCCTGAAAAAAATATTAATTAATTGGCATAGCTCCTTAAGTTAAAACCTTTACAGACAAATGAGCACACTTTTCCATACAATTCGGGCCAAGAAATTTAATGGAATGGTTATTTTTAAGTTTTTTACACATTTTACTTAATTCTGGGACAAAAATATCAAAAATTAGCAGAAAATTTTAATTTGCCTGTATTTTTTCACATTATACTAAACCTGCACACTAAACAAAAACATCCTGAGACTTTTCTTAATCCTACTTTAAGATTCTGACAGGTAACAGGACAAAAAATGTCCTGTGGGGCTTATTTTTAACCCTTTACTACACCTATCCCAAATCCGAACCTAAAAAGATATGAAGAAATTGGCATTTCTCCTTCAGTTAAAAACCTATACAGTCAAATGAGTACACTTTTCCATACAATTCTGGGCCAAGGTATTCAATAGAATTATTTTAAAGTTTTTGACACACTGTTACGACCCCTGGTCGTATTGTTTTTTCTTTGTGTGTCCTCTGTGCTGTTTGTGTTTTAGTTTTTGATTGTAGGACCATGATTGGCCACCAGGGGTGAGTGCTATAAAAGGGCTAGAGGAAACCTGACCTGAGAGAGACGTTCAGGGCTCCTCCCCTTTCCTGACCTGGAACAACTTCCTGCTCAGACCAACCCGTCACCTCCATTTTGCATTCTGTGTGTTGCTTTAGTTTTTGCTTTAATATAGATTAGTCTTTGGGTAAAGTAGGGGGTGAGTGCCATTTTGTTTTGCTACCTTTTTCTCCTGTTTTGGTGAAAGGGAGTCAGGGTAGTTTGTGTATTTAGTTTTCTTTATTTTGACAGGTTCAGTTAGTTGTCTTTGTTTGTTAGTTGGTTTTATTTGTTATTTTGGCCTACGCTCACTCCTGAAGTCATATTCCCTTATTTTTTATCAATAAATTCATCCTGTTTTAATTCATTTTTGGTGTCTGGTGTTTGGTCTGGCAGAGGGTCTGGGGAGAGAGCCCACTCTCATTTTCTGTTACGGCCTGACCCTAGACCGGGTCGTAACACACACTTTGACTCAATTCTGGGACAAAAAGATAAAAAATTAGCAGAAAATGTTATGGTCGTCTGTAGGTTTTCACATTATACATTATACTCACATTATGAAAAGTCTACTTTTAGATCCTGACAGGTACCAGGATGAAAAATGTAATTAGCTGCAGAACTAATTGATGATAAAATCCAACAATGTACTAAAAATAAAGTATTAGTATAGTGTGGTACTAATAATTTGAATCCTCATTATCACCATTGAAGAGATCATCAAAGTCTATCTTTTCAATCTCTGTCCCTTCCTCCTGATCATCTGTCCCCTCTCCAATCAATTCTGTCTCTTCTGCTCTTGCAAAAATGTCAACAAGAGAAGGAGGGAAGATGAGGCAAATTGACCAGACCGGTTCCAACACCCCCTCTTCCATCATCTTCTCCCAACCCATACCCTGACCGTAAGGGTTTGGCCTCTCAGATTTTGGCAGATCTGTCCTTTTTTAGCAGGCATCCCTGTAGTTTACGCTGTCTACTTTAAAACTTGCATCCAGGGCTCTGTTAACACCCACCATCTTTTACAGCATCTTGGTTCTCACAGCATCAATGGAGGTCAGTTGGCCAATGGACATACATCACATTATCTCCTGTTGCTGTCCTGCCACAATGTACAAAGCTGCAGCTTCTTCAAGGCTACTTTGGCCTTGCCCTTAAAAGCACTGGTGCAGCATAGTATCCCAGAAGAGTGCTTCAGTATTTAGATCCCAGAGCTCCAGCTAGCTCAGACACATTCACTAGATTACTATGCAAGCCAGTTCCGTGGTCAAGAAACATGGTAAGGTTGACACTGCTGACATGGTAAAGGAGGTTCAGTAATATGTCGGTGTTCAGGGTCCTCATACACTGGACTTGTACCCCCATTTTACAGCTTGGTGGAGGTACAGGACAACACTGGTGTCTGTCTCCTCCTGGTTAGACTGCAGGGCGTGGATCTCTATAGCCTGAACCCTTAACAAAATGTACAATTTTTAACACATACCTGTATGTAGAAGACGCTAGAATTTTAGCATTCCATTCAAATGTTTTTATAGCATTGGATATGTGATGACAGCTACAGTTAAGCACCGATAACTATGGTCTGAGTCTTTTTCAACTTACTTGGACATTTGTTGAAGTTAGGCAATAGGATCTCATATATCCATACCACTACCCTCACTTCTCTAGCCCAGATGCTGCCTCAGTGTTAGTTAGTTAACATATGCAAAAGAGCATTGACATCTAGTATGAAGAGTGCATCCTTTGGGTAGGTGACCTCCTCATCTCTATATTGAAGGAGACGGTGGCCTTGATTGCTTTGTGTGCACACATTAGTGCCAGAAGACTTTACAATCTTCATGAAAGTTTCCTCCATGATCTTGTCCAGTACTGAGAGAGCCCCTGGGATTAGAGATGTAGGTGGGAGAGGTCAATGTTGGCAAGAAATGCCTCAAACCATGTTAGCTATCTGTATGGATATGGCTTTAAGCCAGCTTTGTACATTGTGGCAGGTCAGCAATGAGCTCCAACAGGAGATAATGTTATGTATGTCCATGGTCAACTGACCTCCATTGATGCCGGAAACTTTCATGAAGTTTGTGAAGTCTTCTGGCACTGCTTCGAAACAGAGTCCCTGTATTGCACAACCAACTGAAGCCTTTAATGATGGTCCAGTAACAAAGTGCGAGCATTACAGTCGTTTCCCGTATATTACCACTCGGATGGTAACAACAGGTTGCAAAAGAGAAACAAGTCTTGTGTAGATATATAAGATGGAACACTGTGCAAGTCTTGTTGCTTATGAATTGGTTTATGCAAATTGTGCAGGTATAAAAAAGTGCTGTGTGGTGGTGGAGGAGCTTGTTAGATCAAGAAGAAAACTCTGTAGAGACATTCAGTGAAACATTTCATCCATGTTTGTGCATGTAGTGTCTAATTCAAATAATGTTAAACAACATTCAAATGAACAAAAATAAGATCTAATTCTAACTTGGTCTATTGCACTACCTATACCCCAAAACAATGGAGATCAGAGATGTAATAATGAAACATTGGCATATCCTAGAAGGTGATCCCTCACTAAATGAAACATTTAAAAATGTACCATTGGTCACATATAAGAGGGCTAGAAATTAAAAAATTAGAGTAGCGATTGCAAGGAATGATTTAAATAACCTTGTAGGAAGACACTTTAAAGAAAAAGGCCTTTCTATTTCTTCTTTTTCTTTTTTGGGTACTGAGCAAATACAAACTACAAAAAGAGGAGGTAACACAAAACAAAAAAGAGGGAAGCCTTTTGGATTTTTTATCTTAAAAGTCTATTTCCTGAAGGTATGAATGAAAGAGTTTCTTTAGATAATTTGGGGAAATGTGTCTGTATCGTCAGTTTGGTTGTTTTTTCCTCTGTGTGTGTGTTCTTGAGTTCTTGTTTCCCTAAAATGGATGATTAACTGTGTTTATGAATTTCAGAAGGACTTTTAAAAAGTTTTGGGTGGAAGTGGTTCCTCTGTGGAATTGAGCTGAGAGCCAGTTATAGCCGCGATGTTGCTGTGCCGTCGCTTTTGTTCCGTCTCACTAAAACCGGAAGTACAGCACAGCGGAGTGTGCGCCGGGACACTGAACAGCACAGTGGAGTGTGCTCCGGCACACATAGCAGCACAGCGGAATGTGCACCGGCACAGTAAACAGTACAGCGGCTCGCTCGCGTGCTGGCACAGTTAACAGTACAGCAGCTGTGTTTTATACAGTAATAAACAAAGTAAAAGACATGGGCGCTCCAGTACATCCTACAGAACAGTGTTGTACACAACAGGACAGTGTTTTTTTTCACCAGTGCATAACAGGACAGTGGTTTATTCACCAGTACACCCTACAGGACAGCAGTGTTGGGCACGTTACTTTGAAAAAGTAATTATTTATAGTTACTCGTTACTTCTCCAAAAAAGTAACTGAGTTACTAAAGGAGTTACTCCACTATAAAAGTAATTAGTTACCAGTAAAAGTAACTATCACGTTACTTTTTATTATTCGCCTGTTAAAAAAAAGGAAATCAATTATGCATTTACTATTATTATTAGAAAAATAACAAACGAAAATAAACCCAAAATGTTGACAAAAATATAATCGAACGAATTTCAAAAAAATAAAACGAAATTCTCCACACAACCAAAGAAAATTACTAAAACATGTAATACTGAAAAAAACGGGAAAAAACGGAAAAACGCGTCTGGGGATGAAATTAAACAAACCAAGCCACATTCAAAGGAAATATGTATATATAAACAAAACAAAATAATGGACAGAAACAACAATCTAATGACCATTAAAATGGTATTAATATAACAGCTTCACCAAAAGAGAATAGAGCTTAGATCGGGCCCAAAAAATCCGACCGTGCACGTTCTGCCGGAGCCCGAACCATGAACGGTCATTATGAGCCAGAGCCCGACCCGATCCGCCCCATAAACTGTCTGTTTTCGGGCTGATTGAATGAGCGGAATATAATCAGAATTATGTTAATTAACACAGGTAACATAGAAGCATAGAACTATTATTTAATTTAAATGATTTTTAAGAACAGCTACACAGGCGTTCACGTGCGCCCAGAGCAACGTGATCTCCTGTTTCTCTTTCATCTGCCTGGCGCTCATATTGTAATCCCATACATAGTTCTGCAGTTTCTCAGTGTTTTCTGTCGTATTTTGCGGCTAGCGCAAGCGCTTTACACAAGAACTAACGGACCACGAGGTGCCGCGCGCTCGGCACAACACCGCCCGCTGTACAACTCTGCTGTACAACAGCGCTTATAAATAAATTAAACACTAAAAATGAGGGTATTATATCAGTAATTTCATTTCGTTTTAGTTAGTTTTATAAACACAAAATACAGTTCGAGATAGTTATGTTTTTTCCTTTTAATTATCGTTTTTATTAGATTCAGTTAACACAAATGTGTTTTTCACTTTCAGTTTTCGCTATTTCCTTCGCTTTAGTGAACAATAATAATTGGTTACTTAGCAACATTGTGATTATCACACCAAAATAAAAATAGGAGCCCAATTTCGGGTCGGTCCTCGGGTCAGGTCGGGTTCGGGCAGAGAATCTAAGCTCTAAAAGAGAAAGCAGCAGCACCACAAAAACCGGAGCAGCTAAAAAGAGCTTAACGTCCTTAATTCGGAACTTGGCCTGTCCACGGCAATCACTGAATTGATTAGAGCAGCAAATCGTCACAATTGTGCCTCACTTCACCACTCCAGAAGCTCAAGTTCACCGGAAAGAGGAGGGGTTAACCAGGGCAAAGCAAAGTTAAAACAAAAAAAAGTTAATAGAGCGGCTAAAGTAACGTGCAGTAACGGGGTGTCGGAAATGGTAACGGCGTTATAGTTACAGTCATAGTAATTAGTTAGATTACTCGTTACTGAAAAAAAGTTAGTTTTAACGCCGTTACTCCCAACACTGCAGGACATGGTTTATTTACCAGTACACCCAACAGGACAGTGGTTTATACACCAGTACACCCTACAGGACAGTGGTTTATTCACCAGTACACCCTGCAGGACAGTGGTTTATTCACCAGTACAACCTACAGGACAGTGGTTTATACACTAGTACACAACAGGATAGTGGTTTACAGTACACCATATAGGACAGTGCTTTACACACCAGTACACAACAGGATAGTGGTTTATACACCAGTACACCCTATAGAACAGTGGTTTA
This sequence comes from Astyanax mexicanus, assembly GCF_023375975.1. Classification (NCBI taxonomy): domain Eukaryota; kingdom Metazoa; phylum Chordata; class Actinopteri; order Characiformes; family Acestrorhamphidae; genus Astyanax; species Astyanax mexicanus. Next base: position 56,236,855 of record NC_064408.1, read on the forward strand.
CACACCAGTACACCCTACAGTGATTTATACACTCTAAGAAAAGTGTACAGATTTGTACTTAAAAGGGTACAAAGCTTGTCGCTGGGGCTGTACCTTATATTGAGGTACAAAAAGGTACCTTTCAGTGAAAGTCCTTTTTTGTACCCATGGTTTTTGTGCCAGTAAAGATTATAAAGATTGTAAACATTATCATCAATTAAATATGGCTCAAAAACTTGATGATCTGAAAATTGTCTGGCTTTAAAATAAAAAATGTGCAATTAAAATATATCTTGCTTATTAGTACAGTGATACATAATACTGAATGTACCCTTTGGCTGGTTAAATGGTACAAATTTGTACTTATTTCTGTTAGAAATTACTTTGTATTTCAGAAGGAACAAATCTGACCCTGTAAAGACCAATATTGTTCCTTTGAGGGTACAATTATGAAGAGTGTACCTTTGAGTACAAAATACTCATATCATACCTCTGTTTTTTAGAGTGTACAACAGCACACCCAACAGAACAGTAAATTATATACCAGTACACAACAGCTGTATGAGCTTGAGTACACATGTAGCTCATACCAAATTTCTGACGCGCATCAATATTTCATGAGTTTTACAGGAGCAAACGCTGAAGTTTAAAAGCATAATGTAGAGTTTGGTGAATATGTCAGGTAATATAGGCATAGGCCTTTATTTCCATATTTGCAGATTTGTTTGGCTTCTTATTCACAGCCACGTTTTCCCTGGCTGAAGTTGGTTTGATATTCGCAGCTGCCGCTTCTCTGAAGCACGTGAACTAAAGGGAGCGTTCACACAAACCCGGTGCTGCTCAGAGATTATATTAAACACCTCATAGACTAATACTGAAGGAGATTTGATGAAGGAAAGCAGTACAGCTGTTTATTAACCCTTTCATGCATAGATGTCACTACAGTGTACAGCTGTTTAAAATAGTTTTTTCTTTAAATATGCTTGCAATTTTGGGCACTGCTGCATATAGTCCACTGTAGTGGAAGCTATTGCATCATCCTATACAAAAAAATCCCATTGGTTGGTCATTGTAATGGGAAAAAGAAGTCAATGAAATCAAGATGGCCGGCAGACAGGGAAAACCACCAAACACCTTGGCTATTTTTGTTTCTACCTTTTATAAAATTATATCACTGCAGGTAAAAAAATATATAATTACATCAAGTAACATCTAAGGTGACATATTATGTAAAGATTTTCGAAATTTTGATTTTATATTTGAGGGAATTGTAGATTAATCATCTGTCCACTTAATTGTACATCATGCATCATTAGCTATTTTTCAACTTTAATGCAATGTCAATTACTTCCAGTGTTGTTTTTAAAATAATTCATATTGTTTAATGTTTTGGCTGTAAATCAACTTCTTTAATTGAGGAATGTCTGCCAGTACAGACAGTTGCAAGCAGAGAAGTAGGGTCAAGCAGTGATAGTGAAGGTGAGTCTGGAAATGTTACTGAGGGAGTTGAGGCTGAGGAACGGAGATGAAGGAGATGAGGCTGTTGAAACTAAGGGCACCCCAATATCCAGTATGCCCCTGGAAACCACTGGCCCCAGCTCAAGAAAGTATAAAATGCCAGCACACGAAGAACCAAGTACATCTGCATGCAGTGTCTTGTAGCTTTGTGCCCTGTATGCTTTGGCAACCATCATAGAAAATAGTCTCAGAAATTAGCAACAAGCATGATCTGACAGGAAATATGATACATGCTATAAAATACTATAAGAGAATATGCTCACTTAACAGTTCAGAGACTTGACAAGAATACAGTATGATAATACCAGTCACAATCAAGATTCTATAAGGTTCTACGGTTCAGAGACATTTTCTTGTCACAATATCCTCCTCAGTTCCACTATTCCAACAGAATACCATATTACAACTGTATAACTGAATTACATTTGTGTTTTTTTACAACAAAAAATGCATGAAGTACACTTGAGTGGACAGATAAATATTTCTTTATCGAATAAAGATAGAATATATATATTTTTCAAACCTTGTTTTACATCCCTAAGGATGTATAAAAACACTTAGAAAAAAAATCCTGACTGAGTTTATTATAATTCATGCATGAGAGGGTTAACATTATAAATATAAAATATGTTATTAAATATAATCTTATTTACACAATGTTCCATCATTAGTGTAATTCAATTAGTAAGTAGGAAATATTCTAAATAAAGTTCTACTCTCCTATATTAAGGAAATCATGGCATTAGCCTGGCCCGAGATGATTTTATACTTTTTGATTTATATTTTGATTTTTTTTTTATGTGAAATTATTAGTATAATAATTAATAATAAATATTATATATTTTTATACTTTAAAAACCAATGTGCACAAAAAATGAATCTACTGTGATTTTAAAGGACTTTTAAATCTTGGGCCAAAATAAATACATATCTCAATAAAGAGTTCTAGTTTTCTATTTTAAGAAAAAAACAGGAATTAGCCTGGCCTGAGCAGATTTTATATTGTAAAATTAATTGTCAACTTTGCATATCAAGCCATTTTCCACTAAATAAAATTAATATGATGCTGATGTTCCAGCACAAACTAACCAGACTCTCCAGCAAGAAAAAAAGCTGGGTCCGGTTAAGCTGCTGACTGCAGGACATTTCTGACCAGAAAAAGAAGCGAGAGCAAATTCAACTATTCCTACAAACTGTTCTCACCAGTTCCTTGTAAATAGCATTTTAATAATTATAATGAAAAGACAATAACTATATAAATAAATCAATCCTGTCTTGTTCTGCATCATGGCTCGATATGCCAAGTTGTCCTGTTGTGTACTGGTGTATAAACCACGGTCCTAGGGTTTACTGGCGTATAAATCACTGTCCTGTAGGGTTTACTGGCGTATAAACCACTGTCCTGTAGGGTGTACTGGTGTATAAACCACTGCCCTGTATTACTGTATAAAACACAGCTGCTGTACTGTTAACTGTGCCGGCACTCGAGCCAGCCGCTGTACTGTTTACTGTGCCGGCGCACGGATCACTGTGATGCTATGTGTGCCGGCGCACATTCCACTGTACTGTTTACTGTGCCGGCGCACGACCGCGGTCACGCCATCTGCACTTAGAAAACGCTCGGTCGCGCTATCCACACCGAAAACTGAAGTGCGCGTCTAAACCGTGTTTTACTGTAGCAGCGTGCACAGCGCACCCGGAGGAGCGGAGACTGGCGCTTCTCGTGCAGAGACTTAAAATGGAACAGAATTTTTACACCTAAATAAAAATGATTTAACGAGATCTAATCCACAAATATACACCAGAAAGACCACTTCTTATCTGTAGAACAGTGTAACGTTTTGAAAAGGTTTGGAGTGTTATTAAATAAGTAAATCAAATTGTTATAAAATCACATCCCTAAATTCTTAAAGATCTTATTCTCATGTATCCCAGATATATGTTTGAAGTGATATTACTGTATCATTTTTGAGTAATTGAATACCAAAACTATCTATTCGGTTTTGTATAAAAGGGATTTCGGAGTGCTATAAAACTAAAAGAAAATCTAATTCTTCTTAAATCAGAACATGAAATCCTTAAAGAATACCTTCCATACTATTTATGTCATGCATGTATACTGATTGTACAGTATCATTTTGGAGTAAATGAATACCAAACTTAGGAAAAATGTATATTCGGTTGTGCATAAACCAGATTTCGGTGTCCTATAAAACCTTCAAATCAAATTGTTATCCAATGAAACCAAGAAAGTCTTGAAGAAAACATTCCATTCTATTAATGACATGAGTAACAAGTGATATTACTGTATCATTCTGGAGTAATTGAATACCAAACATAGGAAAAATGTCTATTCGGTTGTGCATAAACCACATTTCAGAGTCCTATAAAACCAGCAAATCAAATTGTTATCCAATGGCACTAACAAAGGCTTGGAAAACACATTCTATACTATTAATAACATATATATCAAGAGATTTTACTGTACCATTTTGGAGTAATTAAATATCAAACATACAAAAAATGTTAATTCACTTTTGCATAAATCAGATTTCAGAGTCCTATAAAACAAGCAAATCAAATTGTTATCCAATGCCACTAAGACATTCTTGAAGAACACATTCCATACTATTAATGACATGAGTAACAAATGATATTACTGTATCATTTTGGAGTAATTGAATACGAAGCTTAGGAAAAATGTCTATTTGGTTGCGCAAAAACCTGATTTTGGAGTCCTGTAAAACCAGCAAATTAAATTGTTATCAAATGCTACCGAGACTGTCTTGAAGAACACATTCCATTGTATTATTGACATGAGTAATAAGTGATATTACTGTATCATTTTGGATTAATTGGATACCAAACTTAGAAAAAATGTCTATTCAGTTGTGTATAAACCAGATTTTAAGGTCGCATAAAACCAGCAAATCAAATTGTTATCCAATGCCACCAAGACAGTCTTGAAAAACACATTCCATACTATTAATGACATGAGTAACAAGTGATTTTACTGTACCATTTTGGAGTAATTAAATATCAAACATACGACAAATGTTGATTCACTTTTGCATAAACCAGATTTCAGTCCTACAAACCATTAAAACAAATTGTTATCCAATGCCACTGATAAAGTCTTGAAAAGCACATTCTATACTATTATTGACATGAGTATCAAGTGATTTTACTGTATCATTTTGAAATAATTGGATACCAAACTTGGAAAAAATGTCTATTCGGTTGTGCATAAACCACATTTCAGAGTCCTATAAAACCAGCAAATCAAATCGTTATCCAATGGCACTAACAAAGTCTTGAAGAACACATTCTATACTATTATTGACATGAGTATCAAGTGATTTTACTGTATCATTTTGGAGTAATTGAATACCAGACTTAGGAAAAATTTCTGTTCGGTTGTGCATAAACCAGATTTTAAGGTCCCATAAAACCAGCAAATTAAATTGTTATCCAATACCACCAAGACAGTCTTGAAGAACACATTGCAAACTATTAATGACATGAGTAACAAATGATATTACTGTATCATTCTGGAGTAATTGGATACCAAGCTTAGGAAAAATTTCTATTCAGTTGTGAAAAAACCTGATTTCAGAGTCCTATAAAACCAGCAAATTAAAGTGTTATACAATGCCACCAAGACAGTCTTGAAAAACACATTCCAAACTATTAATGACATGAGTAACAAATGATATTACTGTATCATTCTGGAGTAATTGGATACCAAACATAGGAAAAATGTCTATTCAGTTGTGCAAAAAACTGATTTCGGAGTCCTATAAAACCAGCAAATTAAATTGTTATCCAATGCCACCAAGACATTATTGAAGAACTCATTCTATTCTATCAATGACTTGAGTAACAAATGATATTACTGTATCATTTTGGCTTAATTGGAGACCAAACTTAGAATAAATGTCTGTTCGGTTGTGCACAAACCAGATTTTAAGGTCCCATAAAACCAGCATATTAAATTGTTATCCAATGCCACCAAGACATTCTTGAAAATCACATTCCATACTATTAATGACATGAGTAACAAATGCTATTACTGTATCATTCTGGAGTAATTGAATACCAAACTTAGGAAAAATGTCTATTTGGTTGTGCATAAACCACATTTCAGAGTCCTAGAAAACCAGCAAATCAAATTGTTATCCAATGCCACCAATACAGCCTTAAATAACACATTCCATGTTATTAATGACGTGAGTAACAAAGAATATTACTGTATAATTTTGGAGTAATTGAAAACCAAACTTAGGAAAAAATTCTATTTGGTTGTGCATAAACTAGATTTGGGAGTCCTATAAAACCAGCAAATCAAATTGTTATCCAATGCCACTGAGACAGCCTTAAAGAAGACATTTCATACTATGCATGACATGAGTAACAAAGAATATTACTGTATCATTTTAGAGTAATTGGATACCAAACCTAGGAAAAATGTATATTCGATTGTTCATAAACCAGATTTCGGAGTCCTATAAAACCAGCAAATCAAATTGTTATCCAATGCGACTAAGACATTCTTGAAGAACACATTACATACTATTAGTGACGTGAGTAACAAAGAATTTTACTGTATCATTTTGGAGTAATTGGATACCAAACCTAGGAAAAATTTATCTTTGGTTGTGCATAAACCAGATTTCGGAGTCCTATAAAACCAGCAAGTCAAATTGTTATCCAATGCCACTGAGACAGCCTTAAAGAAGACATTTCATACTATGCATGACATGAGTAACAAAGAATATTACTGTATCATTTTAGAGTAATTGGATACCAAACCTAAGAAAAATGTATATTCGGTTGTTCATTAACCAGATTTCGGAGTCCTATAAAACCAGCAAATCAAATTGTTATCCAATGCGACTAAGACATTCTTGAAGAACACATTACATACTATTAGTGACGTGAGTAACAAAGAATTTTACTGTATCATTTTGGAGTAATTGGATACCAAACCTAGGAAAAATGTATATTCGGTTGTTCATAAACCAGATTTCGGAGTCCTATAAAACCAGCAAATCAAATTGTTATCCAATGCCACCAATACAGCCTTAAATAACACATTCCATGTTATTAATGACATGAGTAACATAGAATATTACTGTATAATGTTGGAGTAATTGGATACCAAACTTAGGAAAAAATTCTATTTGGTTGTGCATAAACTAGATTTGGGAGTCCTATAAAACCAGCAAATCAAATTGTTATCCAATGCGACTAAGACATTCTTGAAGAACACATTACATATTATTAGTGACGTGAGTAACAAAGGATATTACTGTATCATTATGGAGTAATTGGATACCAAACCTAGGAAAAATGTATCTTTGGTTGTGCATAAACCGGATTTCGGAGTCCTATAAAACCAGTAAGTCAAATTGTTATCCAATGCCACTGAGACAGCCTTAAATAAGACATTCCATAGTATGCATGACATGAGTATCAAGTGATTTTACTGTATCATTTTGGAGTAATTGGATACCAAACATAGGAAAAATGTATATTCGGTTGTGCATAAACCAGATTTCAGAGTCCTATAAAACCAGCAAATCCAAATGTTATCCAATACCACCAAGACAGCCTTAAAGAACACATTCCATGTTATTAATGACATGAGTAACAAAGAACATTACTGTATCATTTTGGAGTAATTGGATACCAAAGATAGAAAAAAATTATATTCGGTTGTGCATAAACCAGATTTGGGAGTCCCATAAAACCAGCAAATCAAATTGTTATTCAATGCCTTTGAGACAGTCTTGAAGAACACATTCTATACTATTATTGACATGAGTAACAAGTGATATTACTGTATCATTTTGGAGTAATTGGATACCAAACTTAGAAAAAATGTCTATTCGGTTGTGCATAAACCAGATTTTAAGGTCCCATAAAACCAGCAAATCAAATTTTTATCCAATTCCACTGAGACAGTCTTGCAGAACACGTTCTATACTATTATTGACATGAGTAACAAGTGATATTACTGTATCATTTTGGAATAATTGGATACCAAACTTAGAAAAAATGTCTATTCGGTTGTGCATAAACCAGATTTTAAGATCCCATAAAACCAGCAAATCAAATTGTTATCCAATGGCACAGCCTTAAAGAACACATTCCTTACTGTTAATCACATGAATAACGAAGGATATTACTGTATCATTTTTGGAGTAATTGGATACCAAGCTCAGGAAAAATGTCTATTCGGTTGTGGAAAAACATGATTTCGGAGTCCTATAAAACCAGCAAATTAAATTGTTATCAAATGATACCAGGACAGTTTTGAAGAACACATTCCATACTATTAATGACATGAGTAACAAAGAATATTACTGTATGATTTTGGATGAATTAGATGCCAAACTTTAAAAAAATGTCTATTTGGTTGTGAATAAACCAGATTTCGGGGTCCTATAAAACTAGTATGGAATGTGTTTATCAAGAAGGACTTGGTTCCATTGGATAACAATTTGATTTGCTGGTTTATAGGACTCCAAAATCTGGTTTATGCACAACTGAACAGGCATTTTTTCCTAAATTTGCTATCCAATTACTCCAAAATGACACAGTAATATCACTTGTGACTAATGTTCTTGGTAGATTGGAATATTTTCTTCAAGACTGTTTTGGTTTTATTAGACAATTTGATTTACTGGTTTTATAGGATTTGGTTTATGCACAAACGAATAGACATTTTTCCTATGTTTGGTATTCAATTATTCCAAAATGATACAGTAATATGACTCGATACTAATAAAATTAATAATATAGAATGTGTTTTTCAAGACCTTATTAGTGGCATTGGATAACAATTTGATTTACTGGTTCTATAGGACTCTGAAATCTGGTTTATGCACAACCGAATAGACATTTTTCCTTAGTTTGGTATTCAATTATTCCAAAATTATACAGTAATATCATTTGTTACTCATGTCAATAATAGTATGAAATGTGCTTTTCAAGACTTTATTAGTGACATTGGATAACAATTTGATTTGCTGGTTTTATAGGACTCTGAAATCTGGTTTATGCAAAAGTGAATCAACATTTTTCGTATGTTTGATATTTAATTACTCCAAAATGGTACAGTAAAATCACTTGTTACTCATGTCATTAATAGTATGGAATGTGTTTTTCAAGACTATCCTGGTGGCATTGGATAACAATTTGATTTGCTGGTTTTATGTGACCTTAAAATCTGGTTTATACACAACTGAATAGACATTTTTTCTGAGTTTGGTACCAATTAATCCAAAATTATACAGTAATATAACTTATTACTCATGTCAATAATAGAATTGAATGTGTTCTTCAAGGCAGTCTCAGTAGCATTTGATAACAATTTAATTTGCTGGTTTTACAGGACTCCAAAATCAGGTTTTTGCGCAACCAAATAGACATTTTTCCTAAGCTTCGTATTCAATTACTCCAAAATGATACAGTAATATCCTTTGTTACTCATGTCATTAATAGTATGGAATGTGTTCTTCAAGAATGTCTTAGTGGCATTGGATAACAATTTGATTTGCTGGTTTTATAGGACTCTGAAATCTGATTTATGCAAAAGTGAATTAACACTTTTTGTATGTTTGATATTTAATTACTCCAAAATGGTACAGTAAAATCACTTGATATATATGTTATTAATAGTATAGAATGTGTTTTCCAAGCCTTTGTTAGTGCCATTGGATAACAATTTGATTTGCTGGTTTTATAGGACTCTGAAATGTGGTTTTATGCACAACCGAATAGACATTTTTCCTAAGTTTGGTATCCAATTACTCCAAAATGATACAGTAATATCACTTGTTACTCATGTCATTAATAGAATGGAATGTTTTCTTCAAGACTTTCTTGGTTTCATTGGATAACAATTTGATTTGAAGGTTTTATAGGACACCGAAATCTGGTTTATGCAAAACCGAATATACATTTTTCCTAAGTTTGGTATTCATTTACTCCAAAATGATACTGTACAATCAGTATACATGCATGACATAAATAGTATGGAAGGTATTCTTTAAGGATTTCATGTTCTGATTTAAGAAGAATTAGATTTTCTTTTAGTTTTATAGCACTCCGAAATCCCTTTTATACAAAACCGAATAGATAGTTTTGGTATTCAATTACTCAAAAATGATACAGTAATATCACTTCAAACATATATCTGGGATACATGAGAATAAGATCTTTAAGAATTTAGGGATGTGATTTTATAACAATTTGATTTGCTTATTTAATAACAATCCAAACCTTTTCAAAACGTTACACTGTTCTACAGATAACAAGTGGTCTTTCTGGTGTATATTTGTGGATTAGATCTCGTTAAATCATTTTTATTTAGGTGTAAAACTAGTTTCTGTTCCATTTTAAGTCTCTGCACGAGAAGTGCCAGTCCCCGCTCCTCCGGGTGCGCTGTGCACGCTGCTACAGTAAAACACGGTTTAGACGCGCACTTCAGTTTTCGGTGTAGATAGCGCGACCGAGCGTTTTCTAAGTGCAGATGGCGTGACCGCGGTGGCGCACGGCCGCTGTACTGTTCACTGTGCCGGCGCGCGAGCCGCTGTACTGTTTACTGTGCCGGCGCACGGCCGCTGTGCTGCTATGTGTCCCGGCGCACATTCCGCTGTGCTGTTTACTGTGCCGGCGCACACTAGTGATGGGTCTGACGACCCTGAACCTCGGCACATGCGCCGAGGTATCAAGGCGAAACCCCGTGTCGGTGCGCGTATCAAGTTAAGGAAAACCACGTGATCGATATAATTCCTGTTTCGTTTGATAGCGATGGGTCTGACGACACTGAAACCTCGGCGCATGCACCGAGCAAACAAGGCGAACCCCTGTGTCGGACAGCGTATCATTTTAAGGAAAACCACGTGACCGATGCAGTTCCTCGCACAGTTGCTTGCAATGACTTTCTCAGTCCAGCAGATGTCGCCATTAAGGGATACAGCAACACAGTTTCAACACAGTGTCGATACAGTTTGGGAAATGTGCCATACACCCAATGAGGCTTCATCTGCCCTTCACTAGCGCACACTCTGCTGTGCTGCTCCGTGTCCCGGCGCACACTCCGCTGTCCTATACTTCCGGTATCAGTGAGACGGAACAAAATGGACGGCACAGCAACATCGCGGCTATAACCGCTACTGATTAAGCTGCCAGCCTCTCATTGGCTGATAGTATTTGGAGTGTTCTCATTGGTTGTTTTTGTGATCATGTGTGTTTTAAAAGCTGGAATGCTATTAACTTTTAATATTTATGAAAAATTCACTTTAGTTCTGTTTTCATTCTGTTTATTCTTAAAGTTGGAAGTGTAAAACTACAATGTACAATGCTACAAAACTTACTTTATACTACAATAGTCAATTTAAAGATAGATTTTATGTGAAGATGAATAAAAGAATGTTTTTAATAATACAACGATACATACATACAACATACATATTACATGACAAAAATATGTGACACTTGAGGCATGTTTGGTTCAAAATGTGAGTGCATTCAAATGTTTAAGTTGGATTCATGCATAATATAAAAAGCAGGTCTTAAAAACTCATGTTTGCGCGACAGAAAAGTTTTTAATTCAAAACAACGCTTAAAGCACTTTATCGCTGTAAGGTGAGAGAGGAGCTCAAAACTATACGCAAAACGATTATCTCAGCTTAAACCGTCGGAAAACAGACTTTCAACACACAAATAAACCCAAACACTTAAGAAATGTTGAAAACGAGATGTTAGTGCATTTTACACAGTTATTATATGTTTAAGATGTTAAAAACTCATTTCTGATCGAAAGAGATGTTTCCATTTCAACTTGAAGCAGTTTATCGAGAGATGAGCTCAAAACTAAGCGCAAAACGCCTCTCTCAGCTTAAATCTGAAAAACTAACTGAATTGAAGGAGAAAGTGTGAAAACAAAATAATATTAAACTATAATGAATTTTTTTTTAAACTATTACAACCTTGTAAGTTACAAATTAATCTGTCTTAAAAAGGTTCCACCAGTTAGAATGTTATAATCATGCAGCTTTGGGCGCAGTGAGCTCCTCCACTTGTTTGCGTTTGACTTGCAGCGCTGTGTATCTGTTCTTAAAATATTTTTTGTAAATAGTAATTCTATGCTTCTTGCAGTGTTAATTAACATAATTCTAAACAGAGTTCACTCATTCAAACAGCCCGAAAAACAGCCAGTTTTGGGGTCGGGTCAGGCTCAGGCTCATAATAACATAATGGCTCATAATGGGCTCGGACAGAAAGTGTACGGGCTTTGTATTTGTATAGCACTTTTTATAGCTGATGTTGTCACAAAGCAGCTTTACAGAAACATGATCACAGGACAAAGAATCAGGCAAAACATTAAACATAGGAAATACAGAATACAGAACCCCCAGTGAGTGCAGAGGCAAGGAAAAACTCCCTCAGAGCTGGAGGAAGAAACCTTGGGAGGACCAAGAATCACATATAAGAGGGGACCATAAATTAATTTTAAAAAGTCTTTATGCACCATATAGGTTTTATATATAGGAGAATAGCAGCACCACTAAAGGAAGCAGTTAGAGTTCATGTAAGCTTGAATGTAATCTGTTGTGGACAGTGAGATGGATGATGGGCAGCTGATCTGTGGTTGGTGATGGAGAAGAGCTGACTTCCAGAAATTTCCATCGATCTGGCCGACAGGAGACATGAGATCCGGAAGGTCCAACTTCCATTGGTATCGGGGGTCAGACAGGTGGGCAGTCAGTAACTCTGAGGAAGGCAGAGAGATGGGCTGTATTCGGAATGGCATACTACTATACTGCGTACTGCATACTGCACTAGTATGTACTGCATACTACACACTGCCCAGTATGTAGTATTCGGTACTGCAACACTTTTGATTGTAGTACCCTACATGGCCCCATGACACACCAGTCAGTCCTCTGTAGTGCTCCGAATTCCTCACAGTGAGTTGTAAACAGAAACAACCCAAGAAAGTTCCAGTTATATTTAAATACGTTTTCCTATTTAGTTTAGTAGATTACTATTTTCATCTATGTAAGTACCATCAAGAAGAAAACATTTAAACAAACTCTTATTCATATTTACACAATCTCAACTATAAAAGAAATGAGACACGTTGCACAAGTGAAACAATTTTATTAATTTGTATTCAAATCATTCCCTTATTTAAAAGAAAAATATGTAGTAAAACTGAGGGAATTATTTATTAAATCAAAAGAACGATTTTTTAAACAAAGGTAATTATTTATTAAATTAACAGAACGATTTATTGGAATTATTTATTAAATAAAGAGAACGATTTATTAAAACAGAGGGAATTATTTATTAAAATAACAGAATAATTTATTAAAACTGAGGTAATTATTTATTAAAATAACAGAATAATTTATTAAAACTGAGGTAATTATTTATTAAAATAACAGAATAATTTATTAAAACTGAGGAAATTATTTATTAAAATAACAGAATAATTTATTAAAACTGTATGTTGCTGCACACTGCGGAGGGTCCCGGCCGCGGAGAGCGTTCGGCGCGGCAGCGGAGGGTCCCCCGGCCGCGGAGAGCGCTCGGCGCGGCAGCGGAGGGTCCCGGTTGCGGAGAGCGCTCGGCGCGGCAGCGGAGGGTCCCGGCCGCGGAGAACGCGCAGCCGCGGCGGAGAGCGCTCGGCCGCGGCAGCGGAGGGTCCCGGCCGCGGAGAACGCGCAGCCGCGGCGGAGAGCGCGGCCGCGGCAGCGGAGGGGCTCGACAGCGGTGAGCCGATACTTTCCAAAATAATTCCCTTAATTTAAAAATATATATATTTCCATAATTTGAAAATCTCTCGCACTCGCCACCATCTTGTTTTTTTCTGAAGCGAGCTGGAGGAGCCAGCCGCAATGCATGTTGGGATGCAGTACACCACGAAGACAGCTCTCCATGCACACTGCGAAATCGGAGCGGAGTAGTACACCATCCGGGTACCTGTAGTGCACTACAGATTCTCAGTTTGGTCGCATACTGCGTACTGCATACTAGCTTTAGGCAGATTTAGTACGCGAGTAGTATGTAGTATGCCATTTCGAATACAGCCATGGGACCAAACTGAGGATCTGTAGTGCACTACAGGTACCCGGATGGTGTACTACTCCGCTCCGATTCCGCACTGTGCATGGAGAGCTATCTTCGCCGTGTACTGCATCCCAACATGCATTGCGACTGGCTTCTCCAGCTCGCTTCAGAAAAAACAAGATGGTGGTGAGTGCGAGAGATTTTTAAATTCTGGATATATATATTTTTTTAAAATAAGGGAATTATTTTGGAAAGTAATGGCTCACCGCTGTCAAGCCCCTGCACTGCCGCGGCCGAGCGCTCTCCGCCGGCCGCGCGTTCTCCGCGGCCAGGACCCTCCGCTGTGTGCTGCGGAGGGTCTCGGCAGCGAGCCATTTCCTTGATGTAGTAAATAATTCCCTCAGTTTTAATAAATTATTCTGTTATTTTAAAAAATAATTCTCTCAGTTTTAATAAATTATTCTGTTATTTAAAAAAAAAATAATTCCCTCAGTTTTAATAAATTATTCTGTTATTTTAAAAAATAATTACCTCAGTTTTAATACATTATTCTGTTATTTTAAAGAAAAAATTCTTCAGTTTTAATAAATTATTTTGTTATTTTAAAAATCAATTCCCTCAGTTTTAATAAATTATTCTGTTATTTTAAAAAATAATTACCTCAGTTTTAATAAATTATACCGTTCTTTAAAAAATAATTCCCTCAGTTTTAATAAATTATTCTGTTATTTTAATAAATAATTTCCTCAGTTTTAATAAATTATTCTGTTTCTTTAATAAATAATTCCCTCAGTTTTAATAAATTATTCTGTAACTTTAATAAATACTTCCCTCAGTTTTAATAAATTATTCTGTTATTTTAATAAATAATTCCCTCAGTTTTAATAAATTATTCTGTTACTTTAATAAATAATTTCCTCAGTTTTAATAAATTATTCTGTTTCTTTAATAAAAAAATAATTCCCTCAGTTTTAATAAATTATTCTGTTTTTTAAAGAATAATTTCCTCAGTTTTAATAAATGATTTTGTTATTTTAAAAAACAATTCCCTCAGTTTTAATAAATTATTCTGTTATTTAAAAAATAATAATTACCTCAGTTTTAATAAATTATACTGTTCTTTAAAAAAAATTACCTCAGTTTTAATAAATTATTCTGTTATTTTAATAAATAATTTCCTCAGTTTTAATAAATTATTCTGTTTCTTTAATAAATAATTCCCTCAGTTTGAATAAATTATTCTGTTACTTTAATAAATAAATCCCTCAGTATAATAAAATATTCTGTTATTTTAATAAATAACTCCCTCAGTTTTAATAAATCGTTCTCTGTATTTAATAAATATTTTCCCCCGGTTAATAAATTGTTGTCTTTATTTAACAAATAATTCCAATAAATCGTTCTGTTAATTTAATAAATAATTACCTTTGTTTAATAAATCGTTCTGTTGATTTAATAAATAATTCCCTGAGTTTTAATACATATTTTTCTTTTAAATAAAGGAATGATTTGAATACAAATTAATAAAATGGTTTCACTTGTGTTGTGTAAATATGAATGAGAGTTTGTTTAAATGTTTTCTTCTTGTTGGTACTTACATAGATGAAAATAGTAATCTACTAAAATAAATAGGAAAACATATTTAACTATAACTGGAACATTTTGGGGGCTGCTGCTAAATGGTTCTTAGAATTCCCATGTAGGGTACTACAATCAAAAGTGTTGCAGTACTGAATACTACATACTGGGCAATGTGTAGTATGCAGTACATACTAGAGCAGTGTGCAGTACGCAGTATAGTAGTATGCCATTCCGAATACAGCCATGGAATTAGTTTTGACTGCATTTATGTAAAACAGAGATTATAAAACATTAAAATAAAATAAAACAGCCTAACTAAAGGCAGAGAGACAGAAAGTAGCATAAATACGGAGGCACCCTAAAACACTGGCATCCACCAACTCCAAGTCCACAAACCTGAGTGACTGAGTGCAGTGGGTGAACAACAGCACCAGCATTCAGTTTACCACAATTTCCTATGTCCGTGAACCCCTGGATCTGCAGCCTGATGTAAAGGGAAAAAACATTAATTACCGAAAGCTAGACCAAACAAGTACGTTTTTAGTCTAGACTTAAAGATTGAGACTGTGTCTTGGGCCCTGAACATATTCGGGAATGTTATTCCAGTGTTGGAGTGTTGTATAAGAGAAAGCGTTTCCTCCTGCAGAACTCTGAATTCTGGGAACTACTAAGTAACCAGCACCCTGAGATCTATCCAATTGGGGTGATTCATAATAGGAGATAAGGTCTAGCAAGAACTCAGGAGCGAGCCCGTGTAGGGCTGTATACTTTAACATGAGAATAGTCTGTGTGGACTTTGACGGCAAGCCAGTGCAGTTTTGATAGGACTGGACTAATAAGGTTAATTGTTTTAGTTTTAGGAAGGACCCTGGCTGCAGCATTTTGAACTAACTCTATCTTTAAGTTACTGTAGGAATATCCTGACAGTAGTGTATTACTATAGTCTAGCCTTGAGGTAATAAAAGCATGTACTCATTTTTTTCTGTGTCATGCAGGGATCAGGCATTTCTTAGCCTGGCAATGTTACAGAGGTGTAGAAAAGCTGTTCTAGTAACATTAGATGTGTGTTTAGCGAATGCCAGATCTGAATCTATGATAACGCCAAGATTTTTAGCTGCTGAAGCAGGTGTGATTGAGGAGTCGGCCAGATTCAACATTACGTCTGAAAATGTCTTTCTAGCAGCTTTGGGGCCTAATAGGAGAAATTCTATTTTATCACTATTTAATAGGAGAAAGTTGTGCAACATCCATAATTTCACATCTTTTACACAATCCTCGATTTTCTTTATTCTCACTCTGTCATCAGGTTTGGCTGATATGAAGATCCACAGAACAATGAAAATTAATGTCATGTTTTCTAATAACTTTGCCCAGTGGCAGCATATATAATGTGAATAATAACGGCCCTAAAATAGAGCTATAGAGAATAGAGAATTCCATATCTTACCTTAGTATAACTGGAAGGTTATCTTCACAAACTGATGTAAATATGATTTAAACCATGATAAGGCAGTTCCAGTGACACCGACCATGTTCTCTAATCTTTCTAAAAGGATAGTATGATCTATTGTATCAAAGGCTGCATTCAGATCGAGAAGTACCAGTAGGGAAACACAGCAGCCTTGGTCGGCAGATTGTTTGTTATTTTAACTAAAGCTGTCTCAGTGCTAGGATGAGGCCTAAATCCAGATTTAAATTTTTCATAGATCTGGTTTCTTTACAGGTAAGAGCAAAGTTGTTGGGCTACAGCTTTTTTTTTAAATCTTAGAAATAAACGGTAAGTTTGAAATAGGTCTGTAGTTAGACAGTACAGTAGGATCAAGATTTGGTTTCTTGATCAGAGGTTTAATAACAGCTGTTTTAAAGGCTTTGGGAACATGGCCTAGGGTGAGCGATGAGTTCACTATCATTAAAAGCGGTTTAATTATATCTGGTTGTATCTGTTTAAGTAATTTTGTGGGAGCTGCATCAAGTGTGTAGATTGTGTTGTTTGAAGAGGAGATAATTTTCTTTAGTTCTAGCTGTGGAAGTGGGTTAAAGACTTCCAACCTAACTTCAGTAACATCGGTGACAGAGAGGATGTGCTGTAAAAGACGTAATTGAATGTTTCATAGAGTAGCTAGGGGATGTATGTATATTATGACTAAGATGTAATTTAAATGAAATAAGGTAATGATCTGAAATTGTGGAGGTTGAAGACAAATATTCTATGCTCACACCCAGGGTCAAAGCTAAATCCAAAGTATGATAAAAGCAATGAGTAGGTCCTGAACAATACCAACTGGGTATAAAATTGATGTGAATGCCTTTTTTAATGGATCACCCAATTCTTCTAAATTCATGTTTAAGTCTCCTACTACAATCGCTTAATCACTACATACTGCTAAGTCAAAATCACTAAATTCCTTAAAGAAAATTCGAAAAAGGAGCCCAGTTTTTTGTAACTGGAATAATTATAGTGGTGTAAAGGAGCTCAAAAGAAGTAAAATTATCATAGTGCTTCTGACAGTCAGTTAAGCCTCTCTGTCCTGGTCCCGGCTCTGGATTATCAGCAGCTTCTAACACTACTCTGCCGACTAGCTAAAAGGCTATGTTCTATGCTGCACGAAAGTAAGGCAGCACCCTCCCGCACGGGGTGGACACCATCCCTACCTATAAGACCAGGCTTGCCCTCGAACTGTAGCCAGTTATCTATAAAATCCACATGATGTTCTGTACACCTTTTGGACATCCAGCAGTTCAGTAAAGAAAGCCTGCTGTAATCTTCATCACCACGTCTCACTGGAATGGGGCCACAACAGATAACCTCCTTGGACAGCGTCTGGGCCTGTTTGATCACTTCTTTAATATTAGCCTTTGTTACTTTACTAACAGTCTAAGGTTGCCACTAATGTCTGGTGCTCTGGCTCCCGGTAAACAAGTAACAGTTGCTGCTGGTGCCCCTAAAGGAGTAGCTAATTTCACGTGTTGGACAATAGAGTCTCCTATCCCCAGAGTACCTTTAACAGGTTCCTCAGTGTATTAAGAGACCACTTCAAAATAATAATAATAATAAGTTTCTCTGATTTATATGATCTATAGGAGGGCGGCACGGTGGCGCGGTGGGTAGCACTTCCGCCTCACAGCAAGACGGCCTGGGTTCGATTCTGGGCTAGGGCGACCCGGGTCTTTCCGTGTGGAGTTTGCACGTTCTCCCCGTGTCTGCGTGGGTTTCCTCCGGGTTCTCCGGTTTCCTCCCACAGTCCAAAGACGGCACGTTCAGGCTAATTGGAACTTGTTGAAATTGCCCCTTAGGTGTGAGTGTGTGAGTGTCTGCCTTGCGATGGCTTAGATCGTAGAACCTTGTGAATAAACAGTACCTATCCACGAAATAGCCGACGAGCTGATGTGGCGTTAAGCTCGACTACCCAACCCAACCCAACCCATATGATCTATAGGTATATGTATGAGCAAAATGAACATTGTGGTTTTATTCTAAAAACTACTGACATTGCTCCTAAATGACAAAAATATTGTAATTTAGAGCATTTAATTGCAGAAAATGAGAATTGGTCAAATTAACGAAAAAGATGCAAAGAAAACAAGTTCATATTCATTTAAAAACAACAACAATACTAAAGTTTTATCTAAGGAAGAGTAATTTTAATTAGGTAGAATAAGCAATATTTTTAATCACAGCTTTCATTTCTCTCGACATGCTCTCCACCAGTATTTTACATTGCTTTAGGGTGAACTTATCCCACTCCTGGTACAAAAATTCAAGCAATTCATCTTTGTTTGTTGGCTTATAACCATCTATCTTCCTCTTGATTTCATTCCAGAGGTTTTCATTGGGGTTCAGGTCAGGAGATAGTGTCATGGCCAGCCCAGTCTTGATTTGGTGGTCCTTCAATCACACCTTAATTGATGTAGCTGTGTGGAATTGAGCATTGTCCTGCTGGAAAAACAGTCCTCAGAGTTGGGGAACATTGAAAGAGCAGAAGGAAGGAAGTTTTCTTCCAGGATAAACTTGTATGGGGCTTGATTTATGCATCTTTTGCAAAGACCAAACTGCCCAATTCCAGCTTTGCTGAAGTGTCCCCAGATCATCACCGATCATAGTGGGTGCAAGTACACCTCTGCAGGTCTCCATCTAAACATTTTATGGCCAGGTGTTGAGCAAAGCTGAACATTGAACTCATCATAGAACATGACTTTACTTCAGTTCTCTATGGTCTGATTCTTTATGATGTTTTGCAAACTTCAGTCTGGCTCTTCTTTGCTTCTCACTGAAGTAGGTCCTTTGTTAGTGAGTCCTGCCTTAAAAAGAGATTGTTCTGAACTGTTATTTCCATCTGCCATTTTCCAGCTGCCATTGCCATTTTTTTAGAGGTCTCTTGATGTTATCCTGCGGTTGATGACTGACGTTTTAATAAGTTGAAATATATATTAAAATATTTACAAAAATCTGAGGGTCGTAGTGGAACATGATAATAAGTAAACATTTTTGTGGAATAGTCCACCTCCCCCAGCATTTTGAAATACTGTGCTTATAGTTGATGCTTCCAACAGGCTTACAATGCTAGCAATACAACCCGCAGTTTAAAAGCCTACATCTCTGATGTTATAAGGTTGGATTATGTATTTTTTCCTTACAAAGTTTATTGTTTGTGATTGCATTATACATACATCATCATGGTAATCTGAGTTTTTTATACTTCTGGACTATATTCAAATAAAATGAAAACTTCACATAAACATTCATATGTAACAGTGTGTCCTGTGTCTACACCACACAAAACTTTGTCCACATTAAACAATACTCTGTTCATCTTACATGTACAATCACTACAGGAACATACTCCAAAAATTCCAAAAAAGGGAAATACACAAGGAAAAGAAAGTTTACACTGGTTTATACTAGTCTGTGTCAGTGTCATTATACTGCCCAATTCCAGCTTTGCTGAAGTGTCATAGTGGGTGCAAGTAAACCTCTGCAGATCTCCATCTAAACATTTTATGGCCAGGTGTTGAGCAAAGCTGAAAATTGAACTCATCGTAAAGAGTCATCAGAACCACAACAGTCACATTTTAAAACTTTGAAAAGATTTATGATCTGTTTAGGCTGTAATGTAAGCCTTGCTAGCAATCAATCTAAATGTAAAAGGTAACTAATCTTATTATTAACTTTTTCACTAGTAATGTAATGGATGTTAAAGTTACTGTTAACATTTACTGATTACTAAGCATTACTACTCATTCTTCTTGAATAACAATTTGTAATATAGAATACCATGATGCTAAAAAGCCTTTTAATCTGTCTTTTTCCATGGGACTAGAGAATATCACTATATAAAACTACAGATTAAAGTAGCAAAATTGCTCAACGACAATTTAAGTTTAGTTTATAGAGTACTATATGTTATGCGGGTGTGTCATATGGTATTGACCATATGACACATATATACCATGGACCTAGTGATTTAAAAAAATGAATTGTGATAATAGCAGTATTCTTTTTTATAGCAGTCTATTATTTACTGTGATGCTTTAAGGGTATTGTTTGTAGTTGAAGTTTACATGCATGCACTTTAGTATTTTGGTAAATATTTTGTTATATTATGTTATTTTTGTGCTCCATTATTTTGTTACATTATGCTTAAAACCTTGTTTCAAAGTTTTATTTTTCCCTGAAATAAAATGCAACATTATTTTGTAGGAATACAAATAAGTAATAATATCAAATGATGTGCCTCCAGATTTCAAATCTTAGTTGTTTCTTGGTTTATTTCCCTGTGGTCACTTGCTGCAAATCATGTACATCTTCATTGCAGCTTTTGGCTAAAATTAAGTTTTCAATTGTTCGGCAGCATTTCATCAGGTGAAGGACAAGACACGCCATTAGAAACATTACCACAGCAGAACAAACAACAATTGTTCCTGCAAGACCTGCTGTGGACATAGATGAAGGTATCTCGGTTGGGGTAAGGCTTATTGGTGTAAACAGGTCAATTGTTGTTGAAGTTCCTGATCCGTTAACAATGTCTGTTTTTAAACATTTTGTACTACCAAAAACCGTAAACCCTTCATCACAAGAACAGATATAACCTCCAATAATATTTCTACAATGCTGGTCGCAATACAACATTTCACATTCATCAATGTCAGTGCAAATAAGACCTGTGGGTCTCTCTTCTAGAATAAACCCACGTGGACAGTTACACTGAAAAGGGTTGTTAGGGTCACAGTCCACAGCTGGGCACTCCCACTGTGGACAGTAAAGAGCACATATATGTCTATCCTCTGATGACACTTTGTATCCCTCCCAACATTCACAATGATAACTTCCTATGGTGTTATTGCAGGAGTGGTCACAGGGTCCAGACTCACATTCATCATCATCTATACAGATGTCCAGTTCTTTTTTAAAGCCATTCATACAGCGACACTCAAAGCCACCGATCATGTTGACACAATGGAAATGTTTTCCTGGACACAGTCTATCATCATCACACTCGTTAATATCTTTGCAAGTCTTTCCATCCACATCAAGGGCAAATCCACTGCCACACAGACATGCATAATCTTTTCCCTTTGATAAGCAGCTATGTGAGCAACCTGCTTTGTGACATGGGTCATCTTGTGCCTTTCCACAACTGACCGCATTACTTTCGAGTTTATAGCCAGGTGGGCAGGTGCAAATGTACGAGTTATTCCTTTTGTCGCAATCATGTTCACAACCACCCTTATACACTTCACAGTTCCAAGGTGCTTTAAGCCACTCGCCCTCTAAACAGATGTATTTAGTGCCCAGGTCCAGGCGTGTTGCGTTGCTGCTATGGGGCACTTCACCTAGGTCGTGTTTGGAAAAACCAAAAGGAGTTTCATACAACACTGATGATTCAGATGTGAGCTGTGTGCATTTGTTAGTGTTCTGGTGCTCACACAAATACCCCTCAACGTCTGTTGCATCATTACAATGTCTTTCTGCCCACTGTGGGTCATCTTTAGTTATTGACACGCAACGCTGAGAGCAGACGCTGTCTTTGTTTTTCCAGTTTTCGAAAAAAGTTAGACTGGGTTCGTCGCCTGTAATCCACGTGTATCCTTTGAGATCAAGGGACGGGTCTGAGCAGCTTTCACCCCTGTGTATTAGACCAATCCAAAAGTGCCCAGAAAATCCAGTTAGCAGGTTTGAGATGAGACTGTTTGCCTCCGGCGTTCGTACGGTCATTAAAGAGCCCCGTTTGCTCTCGCAGGACTTCTGCGCAGAGTTAAAATCCAGCGTGCCTGCGTGAGCTGTGAAGCAGCTGCTGTGGTCGCAGTAACCAATGCTCGGCTTTCCCCCCTCTACTCTCAGAAGCACGAGCGCGAGAATCACTCCCATGAAAATCTTCATCTCTGTGTAAAGAGAGCGTCGCGGGCTACGTTGTGAACGAGGTCAACTTCGACTAAACAGCAGCTTTCCGTTTGTTAGATCAAGCTATACTCACATCCCTGGAGTTTGTAGAGACTGCCATGTTTGAGGGACTGAGAGGAAGTTCGTTTCAGCTGGCGCAGCTCCCGCAACATACTTGGGAGTGTGGTGCCGAATTCTGACTCCCCGCCGGAATCCGACTCCCCTCCGCGTGCACGCGCAGTATGGGCGTAACAAATTACGCTCGCGATTCCAGTCGTTTCTCTTTGATTTGATGTAAAAATGATCAAACCGTGGCTGCGTTTTACTGATACCTTATTAATTCCTTTTTGTTTTACCTAAAGTAAGTAGTTTCATTACTGAACTTAAATTAAGTGAACGCACGTTTTATTTATCTATCTGTTTATTTATCTGTAAATGCGCTTGTAAAAACTGTTTTGATAGTCTGAAGTGCAGTACTAGTGTTAGTCAGAGTGCCAGAGCTCCCACTTGAGTGCGTAACAGTGTTCAACCTCTGCTCCAAATGGTGGTGTTGAAATGTGTTTCTACTTTCTCTCTGTACCCACGTCTGGCTGCTTTTATGGTTTTACAGAGAGCATTATCAATCTGATTTTCAAGTGCTAATTGATGGTGGCAGTAACATTTACTGCAATAAGAGTGACAAACAGTATACACTGACATAAAAACTACAAAAAACTGCTGAATTAAGTGGGAGCACTGCAGTCATGTCTTGCATCATCTTGGTCAAATATCTAAATTCTGTTAATATTTGCATCTCATTTTTAAGAATTTTAACTCTCTTGTTATGTTGATTTGTCAGGAACAGCAGTGGTGTTTCAGGGTCAATTTGACCGATGCATGTTTAACTATCCAAAAGCATCTACAAAAAACAAAAAACAAACAAAAAAAATCCCAACAAGCCGTGTGAATCTCTTTTAATTCTATCAATATTTAGTGCAACGTTGTTCCTTACCTCTAATGGTTCAATCAGGATAATGAACTCTTTTTTAAAAAAAAAAAAAGGTTCAAACTTTTTTTAATGTTTCACTACTTAATTACTTTTAGAAGACCAACATATAAAACATAATAGCTTTACATAACACAAAAAAATTAACTAATTGAGGCAAGCAGAAGAAGTTTCCTACTAAGTTTCCTAGATCTTCAAACTTTAAAACGGGTCATTTTGACCCGTTACATAACAGGAGGGTTGAGCAGGGCTGGTATATTTTGTTACAAATCAAAAATTTTCAGCTATTATTGTATAAAATGGCATGTGTAATTGCAGTTTAATTTATTTGCCTGGAAATGCTCTTATAAAAACTGTTTCGAATGTCTGAAGTGCAGCACTAGTGTTAGTCAGTAAGGGCGTTTTTACACCAGCACTATTGGGTCCGGTTAAAAAGTACTCTGGTTAATTGGTACCCAGTGTGGTTTGATTGAGTAGGTGTGAAAACAGTAATTGCACTCGGTTGAAGATCAAAACATCCGGACCGAGACCTGCTAGTGGAAGTGGTCTCAGTCTGGGCCCAAACGAAATCTGAAGCGGTTCACTTGTGGTGAGAAAGTAATCCGGTCTCGATCCGACCCAACTATCAAATATACTCCTTTTATTTGTGCCTGTGTGAAACCAAACTAAACTGTGGGAGAAAATGCGCCATGTAAACAAACTCATCAACTAATTCTGACCAAAGAAACAAACTCCAGGGGTGAAAAAGCCCTAAAAGTGCATCAAACTATAAAATTGGTCTACTGTTGTAGTTCAGTTTATTCATTCATTTGCTCCTCACATAGAATTTATTTGAAAGTTACAGTTTATAAACTGTAATAAAAGTGCTAAATGTGATTAACTGATGATATAATAAAACAGACACGTTTGATGACAAATCTTCTGTTTTTATTGTTTTATTTATAAAAATACATACCTATGTTTATTTATACTGGAAGAAAGGTGCCCGAATTGTAATTATACATAGATATGAACAGAATTATTTTGTGTGATTGTACCCCATATCAGGAAGGTGAGTTAAAGGTTGCAGGCGTTTTCAAGTTACCATCAGATATCAGTATTAATGGGTGCACACTCATGCCACAATCGTAACATGACATGACATGATATATATTAACACAAGAAAAGCAGTGGGACAGATGACTGAAAGAAGGAAACAAAAAGGTACTAAAAAGAACCTTCCTCTTATTGGAATGAGTAGCCAGCTGATGGAAGGCCCCCACACCACTTTTCGATGAACTTTAGTACGTCTTGACACTCTGGACTGTGACTGGTCTGCAAAACACACAAACAGCAGTCATCAACACCCCAGTCATAAAGACTGGTATAGTATGTCATTAAAATGAATGTGTGGCTTGTAAATAAAACAAATGTTACTTAAACTGCTTTTACTTAAACATATACCCTATTAAGAGAATGCATGCAGTTTTTTAGGACTCAAATGTACACCAGTGCAGTTGAAAGACTACATACTAAAAAACAAAAACCTGCTTCACACCTTGGTAGCCATCAGAAATTTATTCCAATCATCCTTGTTGGCTGCCATCCCTGGTCTTTTGAATTCAATTTTATTGCGTAGGACAGGGTAACCTGTGGACCATAGGCAATTGTGCAAAGGCAAAATTAATAGATAATCAGTGCATTTATTGGAGTCTATACCAACATACCTTCTTAAAACATGTGCTACCCAGTCATTTACATATACACAAATGAATTATCTCGCTCTCAAAAATGTACACAAACACACTCCCCTCTAGCTACAGCATGTACAGGGGTAAGCCCAAAGAATTTCCACACTTAGATTTAATAGAGATTGAAATGAAAGACGTGACCAACAGACTTTGCTAAACCCATCAATTGGGGAGCAAATGAAAAAAAGAACTAAAATAAATTTTAAAAAGTGCCTGTTAGTATCAGTTTCAAGAATGTGTTATACTGTTCGAGAGTTCATATGGTCTAACGTGTTTATCGACATTGTGATCTGCCTAATGGAATACTTAAAATGGTACCTATAACCAGGGCTGAATGGGGCTATAGGTTATGGAGGACCAAAACTGCCAAAATTAAAAATAAAAAAATAGATAAAACCGTAAGTAATTCATTAGGTAAAAGTATTATGGTAATTAAAACAGTAAAGAATAATTATAATTAATATAAAAATAAAAATAAAATAAAATAAAAATAAATACATATACATGCAGTTTTTTCTCTTTATTAAGATTAATTTAAGTTTAATTTTTCTTTTCATTTATTTATTTATATAACTATTTATTTTTGCATTAATTTATTTCCCAATGTATTTATTTCTGCATTTATTTATTTCCCGATGTATTTATTTCTGTTTTTCCTTGTCCTTATATGATAATAAAGGGGTGCGTTTTTCACGTACAGGCTTAGCAATCAAGCCCAGAGGAGCTGATATGAGAAGTGTTCAGGAGCTGAAATGTCGGGGTGAAGTTCGGTATTGAATCTGCTCAGAGATGCAGCTGCTTATGCTGCTCGCCTCTAATAACTGGATCAGAGTCTGTATTACAATTTAAGTAATCTTTTTTAAATAATTTTCCACGTTACCAAAGTTACAGCAAAGGAGCGAGACATGTACAATTGATCTAGGGTATCTGACATTAATCAACCATTAGGAATGCTAAGACACCGTGACATCATTGTTGGACAGCCCCTTCATTATCATTTAAGGACAAACAAAAAAAAAAAAACAAGGAAAAACAGAAATAAATAAATTGGGAAAATAAATGAATGCAGAAATAAATACATCGGTAAATAAATAAATACAGAAATAAATAAATTGGGAAATAAATAAATGCAGACATAAATAGTTATATTTATATAAAAATAGTAAATAAATTAATAAATGAATCAAAAGAACAATTAAACAATGTTAATAAAGAAACCCATGAATTATTAAGATATTTTATGTATATGTATTTATTTTTATATTAATTATAATTATTCTTAACTGGTTTAATCATCATATTAGTTTTACTGAGTGATTTACTTACGCTATTTATTTATTTATAATTTGGTTTTGGTCCTCCATAATAGGTAGGGCTGTGGAGAATTTATGCAAAAATGTACGAATTTACCTGTGATGATGCAGGGGTGTGAGCGGATGCTGGTGTTGGCAGCCAGCAGTGAGGCCTCATACGTGTTCCTCTCATCTCTGGGCAGGACCTGCTCCACACGCTGATCCATGGATACAGTCAGAACCCAGTCCCTGATCTCTTCCCTCTTCTCCACCTGGCACACATTTACCATTTTACTAGTTACATACACAGACACTGTTGTCTATACTAGGACTGATATCACAAACATTGAGTTTACATATTAATGTACATCACTCTACCACTAACACCACAAGATGGCAGACAGCACTCTATTTTATCAACAGTTTTGTAACTGTGATGTTTTGCCATCATTTATACTAACTCCTACAATTTTTCCACACTGCATTTGTTAGTCATTCTGTCTACATTAGAAGTCAGTTTATTTGTAATTAATTTTGTCTGATGGATTCCCCACAACCCAACAACAATAAAACACTAATATCCAAACACTTGCTCTACTCATACCAGATGAATCCAATTAAGATGCCACAACTGATGTTCCTGTCATGCTAAGAATTGACAATCACCTAAATAGTGTCTGTTCAGTGTCGGTCTCGATCCATTGGCAGATGGTATAAAAATAACACCAAATTTGTAGTCACTGGAAACATGAAATATGAATTACTTTGCTTAAGCAAGGAAAATGGCAGGCCAAGAGATTTCCCAACAGATGAAACCCCAAAAATCAATGTCTCAGAAAATTTGACCAATTGTTACTTTTGGCAGTATGCCAAAAAGTCCTTTCAAGTCCTGCTGGTCAATGAAATTCCCATCTCCATAAAAATTGTTAGCAGAGGTGCTGTATCCAGAAAAACACTGATATAATACAGTGGACCAACACCAGCAGATGACATGACTCTCCAACCAACACTGATCATGAGTACATTTTAAATTTAATTTGTAAATCAAGGGACCAGAGTCTGGAGGAAGAGTAGAGAGACACTCAGTCCAAGCTGTTTGAGGTCTAGTGTAAATTATCCACAATCAGTGATGGTTTGGAGATGCATATTATCTGCTGGTGTTGATTCACTGTGTTACATCAAGTCTATTTGTGGCATATAACTGAAAAGCTCCAACATAGGCAAGTAGATGTCCCCCAGTGTACAGTGTCCAGTTGTAATGCTCCGGAACCGGTCTTGGTTCAGACTTTTTTTTTCTACTCTTTACTTAAAGCTATTTTTTGTTTTGATACATAGGAATCACAAAAGTAGAGAAAACAAAACAAAACAAAAGGAAAAGAAAAGAAAGAACTTCAAAGTACAATCACAAATATGCACACACAAAAAGAAAAGAAAACATGCACAGTGGGGTGACGGTTCCCATAATTATAAGTCTTTTGCATTAGAGTTCTTGTAGGATGTCCATTTCTGCCAGCTCTGCTCAGCCGCATTTTTTTGGATACGCAGAAGGAATGTCATTTTTTCCATGTTATATATCTCTTCCATTATTTCCATCCATTGTTTTATTTTTGGTGACTCTTTTTTCAACCAGTTCTTTGTAATAACTTTCTTTACTGCCATAATCATTATTTTAAAGATATAAACATCCGCTTATTCAATCGAACCTTCCGGAATCAGGCCAAGATATAAAATCCTTGGATCTCTCGGAACTTCATATTGGAGGACTTCCTCTATTATTTCTAATACTTCCGACCAGAGTGGCTGTAATTTCACACATGACCAAAAAACATGCAGGTGATTGGAATTGATATGGCCACATTCTCTCCAACAAATCTGGTTTACTTTAGTTTGTTTACTTTTGATATAGGGGGTAATAAAGTACCTTAGTAGATTCTTCCAACCAAATTCCCTCCAACTTCTAGAGCTGGTTGAAGTGAGTTGTATTTTACACATCAAAAGCCAGTCACTCTCAGAGATATCCAATTGCATTTCTTTTTCCCATTTTTACTTTTACGGTGTATGTATTATTCCCATTGCAACTTTGAAGGCAAGAATAAAGTTTAGAAACAGTCCTAGAGGGCATCTGTTTGATTGAAACCAACAACATTTCCACTAGCTTGTTGCAGTTGTCCAATAATTGTGATTTCACCTGGGTATCATAGAAATGTCGTAACTGCAGATATCGAAACAGATCTTTGTTTTCTAATTTGAATTCCTTTTTAACCTTTTCAAATGACTTAAAGTTGTTTGCCTCAGTCAAAGTACCTATGGCTGTTGTGCCTTTTTCTGTCCATCTTTTGAATGTCTGATCCGTCTTCCCAAGTTTGGAGGTGCTAGTATATGAGGGCCAAAGGAATAATCTGCAATCTCCCTCCAACTTGTATCTCTGTACTATCTCTGTCCATATTGCTAGTGTTACTGTTACTGTAGTGTTATCGTCCTCCTGAAATCTACTCTGTTTCTCTCCCAGTCTGGCCTGTGGTTTGACTTTGCTTTGGGTCAATTCTATCTGTTTCCAGTATAGTCTGAGGAACAGCAGGATACAATATATCTCATTTGGGCAGAATAGAAATAATCCCTTAGGTTCGGTAGGGAAAGTCCTCCATGATCTTTCCCCAACTGCAATGTCTTAAATTTAATCCTCGGCCTCTTGCCTGCCCAGATAAACCTTGATATTTGTCTGTCCCAGATTGGGAACTGAGAGTCTGGGATTTGGACTGGTAGAGAGCTAAACAGGTATAACAATCTGGGGAGTATGTTCATTTTTATCACTTCTATTCTAGAACTAAAGTCCATTGGCAGTAATGACCATTGTGCTAGATCTCTTTTTAGGTTACTGTTGAGATTTGGGTAGTTTGCCATAAAAAGTCCCTTCAGATCTATAACCAACTTAACTCCTAAATATTTTATTGCATCCAAATCCCATTTTAGCTTTAATTTCTTTTTAAGTAATTTACTTGGACTGTAGTTGATAAAGTACCTGCGTTTTTGTAATATTTAGTTTATAACCAGATTTCTCTCCGAACTCATTAAGAATTGTAAAAAGCTTAGGAAGGGAAGATTCCGGGTTTTGGATGTAAGTGATAATATCATCTGCAAATAATCCTATTTTATGTTCTTGCTGTGCTATCCTTATGCCTTCAATGTCCTTGTTTTCTCTAATTTCCTGGGCCAATGGCTCAATAAATAGGACAAAAAGTGAGGGGCTTAAGCAGCATCCTTGCCTTGTACCTCTATAGAGACTGAATCTAGTTGAAAGAGTGCCATTGATCTTTATTCGAGCTATTGGATCCTTATAAAGGGCTTGTATACTCCTTATGAATTGGCCCATTCTCTCCATAACTGCAAACAGAAAGGGCCAGCTCACTCTATCGAAGGCCTTTTCAGCGTCAAGGCGTATTAAGACCGCGCCTATTTTTTGCTTATTGACTGTGTCTATAACTTGAATTGTCCTTCTGATATTGTCCTGGGTTTCACGGTATATTATAAATCCTGTCTGATCCTCATTTATCAAGTTGAATAGAAGCGTTTCCATTCTCTTGGCCAATATTGAAGTATAGAGTTTATTATCAACATTAAGCACAGAAATTGGTCGATATGACTCACAAAGTTCCTTGTTTCTACCTTCCTTAGGGATTACGGAGATTATCGCCTCCCTCCAAGATGGTGGAATGGTAGCTTTTTTAAGTGTCCAATTA
The DNA here is from genome assembly GCF_023375975.1 of Astyanax mexicanus. Taxonomy (NCBI): domain Eukaryota; kingdom Metazoa; phylum Chordata; class Actinopteri; order Characiformes; family Acestrorhamphidae; genus Astyanax; species Astyanax mexicanus. The sequence goes on from NC_064408.1 coordinate 56,267,142, forward strand.
AATGACTCTAGCAGTAGGGGTGAAACTTCCTGCCTAAAAATCTTGTACCACTCGTTTGGGTATCCATCACCCCCTGGACTTTCATTAGTCTTCAGTTTACTAATAGCTTTATCCAATTCTTCCTTTGTTATTGGGGAGGTTAATGCTTCACTCAAGTGAGGGTCTATGGTTGGGAGGTCCAATTTCTGCAAGTAGTTTTGAATTTCGGTTTCATTTAGGTATTCCAATGGAGAATATAGTGTTTTATAATAGTTCTTAAAGATTGTATGAATGTCCTCTGGATCAAAAGTTAATTTATTAGTAGAGGGGTCTTTGATTTTGTTAATAAAGTTCCTAGTTTTTTGTGTTCTAAGGCGCCTTGCCAGAATTTTTGTTGCCTTTGGTCCAGATTCATAAAATGTTTGTTTAGTAAATCGCAGATTCTTTTCAAGCTCTTCACATGCCTTTTGGTCCAGTGTTTCTTTTATTGTTTTTATTTGTTGTGCCACTTCTTCCCTGTGGTTAAGTTGGTATAGCTTTTCAAGTTCTCTTAACTGTTTTTGTAGGTTGTCATATTCAAGTCTCTGCATCTTTTTTATATAAGATGTTTTTGATATCAAGTGACCACGCATTACCGCCTTTACCATATCCCAAAGTATTGTAGGTTCTACTTCATCATCTTTGTTTAAGGTTATGCATTCTTTAATTTCTCTCTTTATATCCTGTACTACTGTTTTTCTATTTAATAATCCTATATCCTATAATCCTATATATATAAGTTTCCATTGAGTTTCTCGTCTCATGTCTTCTATGTTAATTGTCAAATATATAGTGTTGTGGTCAGAGATATCAGCAGTCCCAATTGAACAGTCACAGACCCTGCATCTATCCGTGATGTTCATTAAAAAGTAATCTATTCTAGAGTGAACTTTATGCGTTGAAGAGTAATGAGTAAAATCTTTTACGTCCGGGTTGAAATCCCTCCACACTTCAAATAGCCCATTATCCTTAATCAGGTTCCTCATGTTTTTAGATCTGTTTAGCTTATGTAGTCTATTACTTGTAGTATCCAGACTGTGGTTCAATACAGTGTTCCAATCACCTGCACAAACTAAAATGCCTTCACTCATGGAGAGTATTTTGTCAAAAAGAAGACTGAGGAATTTCAGGTCACTCTCTGGAGGTATATATACATTAACTTAAGTGAACACAACCTTATTACATCTGCCCTTTACAATAACATATCTGCCATTCTTATCCGTTTCTACTGTTATCACTTCAAAATTGACATTGTTAGATATTAACGTAATGACCCCCTCCTCCTACTATTCTTACATGAGCTGTAAAAAGAGTTAGTGAAGCCTAGTTTTTTACATTTTTCATGCTCATTTCTCGCTAAATGTGTCTCTTGGAGAAACACCATATCTGATCTTGTCTTTCTCAGCTTTGCAATTATTTTACTCCTTTTTATAGGGTTACCTAGGCCATTAACATTCCAAGACACAATTTTAACCCCCTGCGCCATACTTATATAGCAACGTAAGTGCTACAGACACCCCTTTAAACACTATGCATGTGTTATAGAAAACACAAACTGTAAAATGAAATCTAGAACAAATTAAGAACAAGCGGTACCTCCGATGATGGAGAAAAAAACTACCCTTCTCCATGACCCTGCTGGTGGGTAGCCAATCATAGTGAAAGGGCCCCACATAGGTGGTTAACAACAAGATATGCACCATCCTATATGTCCAGCGATCCATACTCTTTCTGGTGCTGCTCCCAGCTGTGAACAACTGAAGCTCCTTTACTCATCTGACCCGGCACTGCTCCCACACCTTGACTTGTCAGACCTTTCGAATCTCCGGAGCGATTCTTTAGCTCTCTCCGCGGCTGCCGATCGTCTTAATCTCCGGGACTTTTCCTGACGCTTCCAGCCAAGGACCTCCTCCAATCGGGTCCCAACCGAGTCCACCTCTTCCCTTGCCTCAGGTACGGCCACCGTAAATCCTCACCTCCTTAATTCCAGCCCTGCTTCATGTGCGCTGTTGTAGGTTTGGGTGCCGTCATCCAAGTGGATTCTCATATTAGTGTAAGGCGTCTGAAATCGGATGTTTTTCTCCTTTAGAGCTTTCTTTAGCCCGTTGGATTCTCTGCGCTTTTGAACGATCTCTGCGGCATAATCATGGTCGAAAAACAGCGTTCGGTTTCCCAGTTGAACTTTCCCTTTCTTCCAAGCCTCCCTTAGCACGATCTCCTTTGTCGTGAACTCCTGAAAGTTGAGAATAAGGGGGCGCGGGGGAGCCTCAGACCTTGGTTTGGGAGCGAGGGATCTATGGGCCCGCTGAATTTTTAGTTCCAGCTCCGCAGTCGCTGGAAATTCACGCTTTATAAGCTCCGACACAAAATGTGTTACCGAGCTACCTTCCTCTCCTTCAGGCACTCCAAATATGCGGATATTATTCCTCCTAGACCTCGATTCCAAATCTGTGAGTTTCCGCTGCATCTTTTCTTCCCTCTGCATAGCAGCCGTGAGGACTCGAGAAACTTCTGCGGCCCAGTCCTCCACCTGCGCCATGCAGTGTTCCATCTCCCCCAGTTGCTCCTTCAGCCCTTGCACTTCCTCGGTTAGGCTGTCTAGTTTGCTGCTCATCTCTCGACGTATTGAATCTATAGACTTTCTTAATTGGTCATTGTCCCCTTTGAGGTCGGACTTAAGCTCCTTTATGGCTTCCAGGAGATCACTCGGTGTTACCTCCGCACCAGTTAGCTTTGGTGTTTCAGTTGAGTTAGCATTAGCCAGTGAGGGTGCCTCGTTAGCTTTTGAAGTCTGGCCGTTTTTCTCCTTATTTTTAGGCATGGTCGGTTCCTAAAGCTAGCTTCTCGCTGTCCTGATTTCCCTTTTATTGTATTAAAACTCTCTCCCTTCCTGAAAAACGAGTTTTAAGTACGAAATTATCAAGTTTTGGCTGGAGCACGATGCACTCACGTCTGTCTACTCCGACCGCATACCGGAAGACCGGTTCAGACTTTTAGCTCCAACCCAGACAGAGAGCTTTGGGGCAGGTAAAACCAAAGGACATGGAGCAGATATGATATTCGGATTCGCACTGGCGGTATTCCACTTGCTTATTTATTAGTTCATACATTAACTAATGCAGCACCAAAGCACATTTATGGTGTTACAGAAATAAAATAAATAAAAGAAAGGAGCTAGATCCAGTGATCCTTGTGGTACAGCACAACACACACTCTGGTTCCCTATGCTCTCAGCGCATTTTCCCCCGAGGTCATTTAAATGCTCCTCCCCCATGCTCATCACCAAGCTGAGATGTTTACAATAAAGTAAAAAAAAGTTTCCTCTATCCAATTTGCATGTGTTAATGCATTCTTTGTTTCAGATACCCACGTTGGCTTTATCATCTCACAAATATACAAGTATATACCAATATTTTAATTGACTTCACTAATGTAAATATTATTGCATTTTACATTTCATACCTTCAGTCTTTTATATGCATTTAAATATCTACAATAAAAACATCTTAAGAAGAACAAGTGTGATTAAGTTGATCAATATTTACTAATAATATTAACCACTACTGAAAAAGGCCTTACAGTCACATGGAGCTTTGATGGCAGAGGGACTTCAAAAGGAATGTCTGTATCCTGAAAATCTGTATGGTCTAAGGCATCCAGTGAACCTTCATCAACACCCTGCAAAACATACCACAACAAATTTTCTCTTTATCAACCAACTGATTCCAACCCGATATGCTTTAATTCATACATACATGAAATTTGGCTCATATATGAAAACTGAACTTACATCAGCCAAATCCAGAAAACGATTAAGGAAAATAAAGGCCATGCTCTCCCACCCGACAGCCTATACAGAAAGCATTAGCAGATTAGTTTCCGACAGCATAAATAATAAAAAATGTCTAATGTTTCTAGACCAGCCCTACATTTAACAGCATAGAGAACATAAAACAATTATATTCAGTTTACATTATTGTGCTTCAAATTGTTTTGTACTGGTGCTTGATGACTTAAAAATGTAGAGACTTATTTTAGTTTATTAACTCTCTGTAATGCAGACCACAACAGTGCTGGGCATAGTGCTAGATGATATGGGCAAACACTTCTATCACAATGTATTTCTTAATGTCTGTACTCAGGATTCTGCAACAGCAATAGAGCTGTTGAACCACAGGCATACTTGGGGCTTACCTTGGCAGCAAGGCCAGCTTCATAAAAGACCTTGTCTGCTGGAATGACATCTGTGTGCCTCAGTAGTGAAATGGACAGCCTGGCTGTCAAAGTACTCTGGATAGAAGTGTAAAAAAAAAATTAATAAATTAAACTTAATACAGCTACAGTGCATCAGGAAAGTATTCACAGCGCTTCACTTTTTTTTTACATTACAGCCTTATTCCAAATTGTATTAAATTAATCTCTTTCCTCACAAATCTACACAAAATACCCCATTATGACCATGTAAAAAAAAGGTTTCTTGAGAAAATTGAGCTCAGGTGCACCCTGTTTCCAGTGGTCATCCTTCAGATGTTTCTACAGCTTAAATGGAGTGCATCTGTGGTAAATCCAGTTGATTGGACATGATTTGGAAAGGCACAAACCTGTCTATGTAAGGTCCCACAGTTGACTGCATGTCAGAGCGCAAACACCAAGCATGATGTCAAAGGAATTTTCTGTAGACCTCCGAGACAAAATTGTCTGAAGGCACAAATCTGGGGAAGAATACAGAAAAAAATCTGCTGCTTTAAAGGTCCCAATGAGCACAGTGGCCTCCATCATTCGTAAATGAAAAAGTGTGGAACCACCAGGACTCTTCCTAGAGCTGGCCGGCCTAAATTGAGCGTTTGGGGAGAAGGGGCTTGGTCAGGGAGGTGACCAAGAACCCGATGCTCACTCTGTCAGAGCTCCAGCGTTCCTCGGTGAAGAGAGGAGAACCTTGCAGAAGGACAACCATCTCTGCAGCAATCCACCAATCAGGCCTGTATGGCAGAGTGGCCAGGCGAAAACCACTCCTTAGTAAAAGGGACTTTGCCAAATTTTGCCAAATGGCACCTGAAGGACTCTCAGACCATAAAAAACTAAATTCTCTGGTCTGATATTGAATTCTTTGGTGTGCCAGGCGTCATGTTTGGAGGAAACCAGGCACTGCTCATCGCGAGGCCAATACCATCCCTACAGTCAAGCATGGTGATGGCAGCATCATGCTATGGGGATGTGTTTCAGCAGCAGGAACTGGCAGACTAGTCAGGATAGAGATAAATGCAGCAATGTACAGAGACATCCTGGATGAAAACCTGCTCCAGAGCGCACTTCAGACCTCAGACTGGGGCAACGGTTAATTTTTCAGCAGGACAACGATCCGAAGCACATAGTCAAGATCTCAAAGGAGTGGCTTCAGGACCACCCTGTGAATGTCCTGGAGTGGCCCAGCCAGAGCCCAGACTTGAATCCGAATGAACATCTCTGGAGAGATCTAAAAATGTCTGTGCCTAGACGTCTCCCATCCAATCTGATGGAGCTTCCGAGGTACTGCAAAGAATAATGGGCAAAACTGCCTAAAAAGAGGTGTGCCAAGCTTGTGGCAAGCTTGAGGCTGTAGTTGCTGCCAAAGGGGGTTCTACAAAGTATTAAGCAAAGGCTGTGAATACTTATGTAAATATGATTTCTTTGTTTTTTAATTTTAATAATTTTTTAAAACTCTCAAGAAAACTTGTTTCACATGATCATAATGAGGTATTTTGTGTAGAATTTTGAGGAAAGAGATTAATTTAATACAATTTGGAATAAGGCTGTAACATAACAAAATGTGGAAAAAGTGAAGCGCTGTGAATCCTTTCCGGATGCACTGTAAATGACACCATGTACAAAATAACATATCTAGTTATATATTATTTTTACTGCAATGTTTCATTAATTATTTAATTAATATCTTGTGCTGTTTCATTTTAGCTGTATTATCAAAAGCCTATTTTATAAATTGTTGCTATATTTCTGCATAAATTTGACCTAAAACATGATCAGATTTTCTTAAAGTAGATAAAAAGAACCCAGCTGAGACAAAATATTATACTTGGTTATTTATTTATTAACGTAAATAATTCAATGTTTTATTCGTGACTGGAAAAATTAGGTGCATCTCTGTAATATAAAATAAAGAGGAAGATGAATGATCACGAGCCATCAAAAGAAAGCTAAATTGCTTACATTTTTGAACCAAGAGTGGCGTTAAATCATCCAAAAGCAGTGAGAAAGACTGGTGGAGTGTGCCATGACACATGACTGGGTTATTCCACCAAATATAATACTAAAACATTAGTATTGTTGTATAGTATTGTTTCTAAATTAACACTAATAGTGCACATTTAAACCCTGACTACTATCAGATGCCTATACTCATCTTAGCTACAGAGGTGCTCTGTGCACGCTCAGTGCGTGTACACTCCCACCCCCCACTTGTTACACACATGGACACTGAATACTATATAAACAGAATACTATATAAAATAACAATAAAATAATTGCTGTTCCTGTAGATGACCTTCTCATGCATTTTAACAGCGAGAACAAGCTGAGCAATTTCCTCTGCTGAGAAGCACATAAGCGTTGCGCACCATTTGCTCCGGCCTAAATGAATTGGCATTGTGCATATTGAGCTGCGCAAGGCGTATCCTACACGATACCAAAGACATGCCGACACTGACACTGACATCAAGCTGCATGGTGCACAGTTGATGGCTCGCCTATAGATCTCTAATATGTGATCATTCTATTTTAAAAATGTAACACTGCAACACTGGTTATATATTATATACCATAACACAATACTGAGTAGCAATATTTAAAAGCACATACCAATTGGTCAACACCCTTGGCTGCTGAACGGGTAGCATAATAGTGAGATATAACTAGCATCTGCTCAAAGTCCTCATGGGCTGGAGAGTTGGCTTCTGAAGACTTGGTCAGGTTTTCACACTGGCCAAAAGAAAAAAATATAGGTTGAAATCCATTATACAAACAAAAACTTACCATAACAGCAATAACTCACCAGCAAATATAAAACATCTCTCAGGTCAGCCCACATCCTGTAGGCCTCAGAAATGTCCTTGTCAGGCAAGTTCATGCACTCCTGGAACAGGCGCTTGTAGATGTTGAAATTCTGTAACAAAAAGGAAATGAAAACCGAAATCTAGTAAGGTATGTCCTGTTTCCCTGAACATCAGAGAACATCTAATAACCTTTAAGTGTTTTGCCCCTTCATTTATTTATTTTTTTTCATATTTTTCACTCTTAAATGTTTCAGATCATCAAACAAATTTAAATATTAGTTAAAGACGACACAAGAAAACACAAAATGAAGGTATTTATTATTAAGGGAGAAAAAAATCCCTGTGTAAAAAAGTGTTGCCCCCTAAACCTAATAACTGGTTGGGCCACCCTTAGCAGCAACAACTGCAATCAAGTATTTGCATTAACTTTGGAGGCACTGTGGAGGAATTTTGGCTTAATTAATCTTTACAGAATTGTTGTAATTCCTCTAAATTGGTCTCCAAATTCCAAGTAAGTTTTAGCTTGAGGTCACAAAAAGATGGCCGGACATTTTCCTTTAGACTTTTGGTAGACAGTGGAAATCATGATTCCATTTAGCTCCTGAAGCAGCAAAACAGTCCCAGACCATCACACTACCACCATCATATTTTACAGTAGGTATGATGTTCTTTTTCTAAAATGCGATGTTGCTTTTACACCAGATGTAATGGGAGAAACACCTTCCAAAAAGTTCAACTTTTCTCTCATCAGTCTACAGATTATTTTCCAAAACGTTTTGGGGATCATCAGTTTCTGGCAAAATTGAGATGTTCTTTTTGCTCAGCAGGTGTTCTTGTCTTGGTACTCTGCCATGCAGGCTATTTTTGCCCAGTCTCTTTCTTATGGTGAAGTCATAAATTCTGACCTGAACTGAGGCATTTCTTTAAATGTTTTAGTGGGGTCTTTTGTGACCTCTTTAATGAGTTGTTTGTGCTCTTAGGGTAATTTTGGTCAGCTGCCCACTCCTGAAAAGGTTCATCAATCGTCCAAGTCACTGCGATTTGCTGGAGTCCCAAAACTTTAGAAAGGGCTTTATATATTTTTTCCAGACTGATAGATCTCAATTTTTTTTTTTCATGTATGTTTGCATAAGGTCTAGCTTTCGAGTATCTTTTGGTCTAGTTCGCTTTGTCAGGCAGGTCCTATTTAAGTGATTTTTTGATTGAGAACAGGTGTGGCAGGCCTGAGTGTGGCTAGAGAAATTAAACTCAGGTGTGATAAACCACAGATATGTTTTAACTGTAGGGGTAAAACACTTTTTTTCTCCCTTGACAATGAAACAAAATTTTGTGTTTACTTGTGTTGTCACTTTTTCACAACACTGTAGATGCTGCTAATAATAAATAAAAGTGAAGGAAAAAACTGCAGGAGACTATAATTTACTTGCTTACATGTTACCAATAAACAAGATGTCTTACATACAGACATGCACACAAAAACACAGAAGGGAGAAAAACTCGACTAATATTCTTCTGTTTAGCAGTTCTCTGATAAGAACTGTAAGCTGTGCTACATTATCGCCCCTGTGTACCTGTGGGTTTGCTGGCACGCCATGCTGAACATATAACTTGAGAACTTTCTCTGCTTCGCCTTCTTTGATCAGATGGGTGGCGTACAAAGCAAGGTATTTATGCAGGATCTTAAAATTCTGCTCAAGAGGAGAGAAAAAAGAAAGTAAAGGAGAAAAGGGAACATTCTTTACATAACAGGAAAAAAGAGATAAAGAGATTAATGGAAGAAGTAGCTGTGAAAAAAGGATACTGACACAGCGAACAGTTTTATTTAAAGGTGAAGCTAATGGAGCTTGTGAAAAAAACTATTTAAGTTTACAAATTTGGTGGCAGGCATATAAGAGATATATAGAGACAGGTGTTGGGGGTTTTGAAGCAAAGTCTTTGCTGTATGAACTTGGATTCAAAGAGTGTCAATAGTTGAAAGAGTGTGTCAGTGGTTGTGGATAAGATGGTGGGATGTAAATAAGAGTGCAGCATGTTGGGACATATAGGCTGTTTTTTTACACATGCTGCTGATATAGTGTGACTGAGGTTGTGTGCAGCCTTTCAAATTTAACAGGAAATATATTATGGACTGACAAGAATGACTACATGACTAGAGTAAAAAAAAAAAACACAAAGAAAAATCCTTGCAGTTCACATCACTTTGAACATAACACATTTCATAGACTGAATTTAGTGGCCAAGACAACAGTGGAATACCTGCTTAGATGCAGTATCAATGCACTTTTCCCACTGCCCCCTCTCAACGTATATGTCTAATGCAGCCATGACATCCACTCCAACCAGCTATAAAAAGAAACAAGTTAAAAAAGCATTCCTGGCTTCAGGTCATAAATGTAATCTGCCAGAAGACCCAAGCAACTGTAATGCCACTATAGAAAAAACTACTGCTAATAAAATTACAGTGTTTTCTTTTGTTTTAAGTAATTTAGCAATTCTGAACAATTCTATTATGAACTGAAGATAAAACAATTAGGTTATGCATCAAGACAGAAAAGCAAATGCAGAAAGTGTTGTGTAACATAGCAACAAACTTACTGAGTCCACCTTGCCTTGGTTCCTCAAGTGTTCTTTGTAGCATTGGTCAACATATCCTTCCAGCCTAGTGGGGGTAGTTAAGCAGAAGCTCAATGAGACACACAAACTCTCAAACTTGGAGAGTGACTGACACACACAAACACACACACACTCACTCCCGCTCACACTCACTCACGCATACACTCACACACTCACACTCACTCCCACTCACTCACTCACACACTCACTCACACACACACTCACACACACACTCACACACACACTCACACACACTCACTCACACACACTCACTCACACACACTCACTCACTCTCACACACATTCACTCACTCTCACACACATTCACTCACTCTCACACACACACAAACACTCACACAAACTTACTCACACACACTTACACTCACTCACACTCTCTCTCACTCACTCTCACTCACTCACACTCACTCACTCACACTCACTCACTCTCTCACACTCTCTCACACTCTCTCACACTCTCTCACACTCTCTCACACTCTCTCACACTCTCTCACACTCACACTCGCTCACACACACTCAATCACACTCACTCACTCTCTCACTCACTCACACTCACTCACTCTCACTCACTCTCACTCACTCTCTCACACTCTCTCACACTCTCTCACACTCTCTCACACTCTCTCACACTCTCTCACACTCTCTCACACTCTCTCACACTCACACTCGCTCACACACACTCAATCACACTCACTCACTCTCTCACTCACTCACACTCACTCACTCACACTCACTCACTCACTCACACTCACTCACTCTCACTCACTCTCACTCACTCTCACTCACTCTCACACTCACACACTTACACACACACACTGACTCACTCAAAGAGAGACACAAACACACAGAGACAAACACACACACTGACTCACTCAGAGAGACACACACACACAGAAAACACACACTGACTCACTCAGACAAACACACACACACACACACACACTGACTCACTCAGAGAGACACACACACACTGACTCACTCAGAGAGACACACACACACAGAAAACACACACTGACTCACTCAGACAAACACACACACACACACACACACTGACTCACTCAGAGAGACACACACACACTGACTCAATCAGACAAACACAAACACACTGACTCACTCAGACAGGCACACACACAAACACACACAGAGACAAACACACACACTGACTCCCTCAGAGAGACACACACAACACGCACACAGAGAAACACACACACTGACTCACTCAGAGAGAGACACAAACACACACAGAGACAAACACACACACTGACTCACTCAGATAGAGACAAACACACACACTGACTCACTCAGATAGAGACAAACACACACACAGACAAACACACACACTGACTCAGACAAACACACACACAGAGATACACACAACACACACACACAGAAACACACACACACACACACACACACACAGAAACACACTGACTCACTCAAAGAGAGACACAAACACACACAGAGACAAACACACACACTGACTCACTCAAAGAGAGACACAAACACACACAGAGACAAACACACACACTGACTCACTCAGACAAACACACACACACTAACTCATTTAGAGAGACACACACAATACACACACAGAGAAACACACACACAGAAACACAAACACTGACTCACTCAGAGAGACACAAACACACATGGAGACAAACACACACACTGACTCACTCAGAGACACACACAAACACACAGAGAAACACACACACTGACTCACTCAGAGAGACACACACAAACACAGAGACAAACACAAAAACTGACTCACTCAGAGAGACACACACACACAAACACACACAGAGACAAACACACACACTGACTCCCTCAGAGAGACACACACAACACGCACACAGAGAAACACACACACTGACTCACTCAGAGAGAGACACAAACACACACAGAGACAAACACACACACTGACTCACTCAGATAGAGACAAACACACACACTGACTCACTCAGATAGAGACAAACACACACACTGACTCACTCAGATAGAGACAAACACACACACAGACAAACACACACACTGACTCAGACAAACACACACACAGAGATACACACAACACACACACAGAGAAACACACACACACACACACACAGAAACACACTGACTCACTCAAAGAGAGACACAAACACACACAGAGACAAACACACACACTGACTCACTCAAAGAGAGACACAAACACACACAGAGACAAACACACACACTGACTCACTCAGACAAACACACACACACTAACTCATTTAGAGAGACACACACAATACACACACACAGAAACACACACAAACACACACACAGAAACACAAACACTGACTCACTCAGAGAGACACAAACACACATGGAGACAAACACGCACACTGACTCACTCAGAGACACACACAAACACACAGAGAAACACACACTGACTCACTCAGAGAGACACACACACACAAACACACACAGAGACAAACACACACACTGACTCAATCAGATAGAGACAAACACACACACACACACAAACACACACACACACTGACTCACTCAGACAAACACACACACACACACTCACTCACTCAGAGAGAGACACACACACAAACACACACACAGAGAGAGATACACACAACACACAGAGAAACACACACACACACACACACAGAAACACACTGACTCACTCAAAGAGAGACACAAACACACACAGAGACAAACACACACACTGACTCACTCAGAGAGAGAGACACACACACACACACACAAACACTGACTCACTCAGAGACACACACACACAGACACACACAACACGCACACAGAGAAACACACACTGACTCACTCAGAGAGAGACACAAACACACACAGAGACAAACACACACACTGACTCACTCAGATAGAGACAAACACACACACTGACTCACTCAGATAGAGACAAACACACACACAGACAAACACACACACTGACTCAGACAAACACACACACAGAGATACACACAACACACACACAGAGAAACACACACACACACACACAGAAACACACTGACTCACTCAAAGAGAGACACAAACACACACAGAGACAAACACACACACTGACTCACTCAGACAAACACACACACACTAACTCATTTAGAGAGACACACACAATACACACACAGAGAAACACACACAAACACACACACAGAAACACAAACACTGACTCACTCAGAGACACACACAAACACACAGAGAAACACACACACTGACTCACTCAGAGAGACACACACACACAAACACACACAGAGACAAACACACACACTGACTCAATCAGATAGAGACAAACACACACACACATACAAACACACACACACACTGACTCACTCAGACAAACACACACACACACACTCACTCACTCAGAGAGAGACACACACAGAAACACACACACACACACAGATACACACAACACACACAGAGAAACACACACACACACACACACACAGAAACACACTGACTCACTCAAAGAGAGACACAAACACACACAGAGACAAACACACACACTGACTCACTCAGAGAGAGACACACACACACACACACACAAACACTGACTCACTCAGAGACACACACACACAGAGACACACAAACACACACATAGAGAAACACACACACTGACTCACTCAGAGAGACACACACACAAACACACACACAGAGACACACACAAACACACACACACACAGAGAAACACACACACTGACTCACTCAGAGAGAGAGACACACACACACACACACACACAGAGACACACACTGACTCACTCAGAGAGAGAGACACACACACACACAGAGACACACACACTGACTCACTCAGAGAAAGACACAAAAACACACAGAGACAAACACACACACTGACTCACTCAGATATAGACAAACACACACACAGACAAACACACTCACACACACTGACTCACTCAGAGAGACACACAGAGACACACACTGACTCACTCAGAGAGAGAGACACACACACACACACACACACACACACAGAGACACACATTGACTCACTCAGAGAGAGACACACACAGAGACAAACACACACACACACTGACTCACTCAGAGAGAGACACACACACAAACACACACAGATACACACAACACACACACAGAGAAACACACACACACACACACACACACACACAGAAACACACTGACTCACTCAGAGAGACACACACACTGACTCACTCAGACAAACACACACACTTACTCACTCAGAGAGACACACACAAACACACACAGAGACAAACACACAACACGCACACAGAGAAACACACACACTGACTCACTCAGAGAGACACAAACACACACAGAGACAAACACACACACTGACTCACTCAGAGACACACACACAAACACACACAGATACACACACACACAGAAACACAACACACACACAGAGAAACACAACACACACACAGAGAAACAAACACACACACACACACACACAGAAACACACTGACTCACTCAGAGAGACACACACACTGACTCACTCAGACAAACACACACACACTTACTCACTCAGAGAGACACACACACAAACACACACAGAGACAAACACACACACTGACTCCCTCAGAGAGACACACACACTGACTCACTCAGACAAACACACACACACTTACTCCCTCAGAGAGACACACACACAAACACACACACAGAGACACACACAACACGCACACAGAGAAACACACACACTGACTCCCTCAGAGAGACACACACACAAACACACACACACAGAGAGACACACACAACACGCACACAGAGAAACACACACACTGACTCACTCAGAGAGAGACACAAACACACACAGAGACAAACACACACACTGACTCACTCAGATAGAGACAAACACACACACAGACTCACTCAGATAGAGACACACACACAAACACACACAGAGAGATACACACAACACACACACACAGAGAAACACACACACACACACACACACACACACACACACACACAGAAACACACTGACTCACTCAGAGAGACACAAACACACACACAGACAAACACACACACTGACTCATTTAGAGAGACACACACAATACACACACAGACAAACACACACACAAACACACACACACACACAGAAACACAAACACTGACTCACTCAGAGAGACACAAACACACATGGAGACAAACACACACACTGACTCACTCAGAGACACACACAAACACACAGAGAAACACACACACTGACTCACTCAGAGAGACACACACAAACACAGAGACAAACACAAAAACTGACTCACTCAGAGAGACACACACACACAAACACACACACTGACTCACTCAGATAGAGACAAACACACACACATACAAACACACACACACACAGACTCACTCAGACAAACACACACACACTGACTCACTCAGAGAGAGACACACACACAAACACACTCAGAGAGATACACACAACACACACACAGAGAAACACACACACACACACACACAGAAACACAAACACTGACTCACTCAAAGAGAGACACAAACACACACAGAGACAAACACACACACTGACTCACTCAGAGAGAGACACACACACAGAAAACACACACACTGACTCACTCAGACAAACACACACACACTGACTCATTTAGAGAGACACACACAATACACACACAGAGAAACACACACACAAACACACACACACACAGAAACACACACACTGACTCACTCGGAGAGACACACAGAAAACACACACACACACACACAGAAACACACACACACACACACAAACACACACACACAGAAACACAAACACTGCCTCACTCAGAGACACACACACACTGTGTCACAGAGAGACACACACAAAGACATACACACAAACTAACACACACACTGACTCACTCAGAGAGAGAGAGACACACACACATACACTGACTCACTCAGAAAGAGACACATACACACACTGACTCACTCAGAGAGACACACACACACACACACTGACTCACTCAGAGAGAGACACACACACACTGACTCACTCAGAGAGAGAGAGACACACACACACTGACTCACTCAGAGAGAGACACACATACACACACACAGACACACACAGACACATACAAACACATAGAGAGACACATACAAACACAGACACACACACACTCAGAGAGAGACACATGCAATCTGTGGAAGGTATGCATTTCCTAATATATCACCAAATCCTTGATGCAAGACAAAAGATTCTACAGAAGAATAATAACTCAAATCCATATCGAAATTCATCATGGACTACCTGAAGAAAAACTTACTGAACGGTCCTCACATCAGAGCATGTGTGACTATGGTTAAAAGAGTTGTCAGAATTAAATGATTTCTTCACAAGAGTAAAAAGAACCATGGGTGAAAAAAAATTGTCCAAGGATGGCCATGCTTTATATAATTGATATCTCAAATCTAAGTTGTTTTACTGTCAGGGATGATTAGCACACACACGACTTACCTTGGGTCTAGCTCTTTGGCCACTCTCTTGGCTTTGTTCCATTCTTCCCCCTCGATGAATGCATCTACAGCTTCCTTAATGAGATCAATGTTGAGGTAGAGCTCGGCAGCCTGTGGGGATGGAGAAAGTGGAAATTCATGAATATTATAGAGATATTTTCAGCAACAGCTAAAATCCTGCATTTCCACTTAATTATTTTTGCAATCTGTATCCATATTCTACCTATTAATAACTTAATTTAGAGATGGCTACTTCAAGGTACTGTGTGTATAAGAAGTTTCTTATTATCTTAGTACCTCATTTTAAATGTCAGGGCCTCTGTATTCTACCAATGAAGTATGGAGCAACTTTGAGCTTGTTAGTGGTGTAAAAAAGTGATTACTTTGTATGTGTATTAGGGGTGTGACGAAACACTAATATCACGAGACGAGATGCGATACTGGGTTCACGAGAACGAGACGAGGCGAGATTTTTAAATAAAATTTTAAAGAAAACATCAAAAATGAAAAATGGCTAGAAAACTACAGTTTTATTTATATATATACATATCACAAACTTAACAGACAAGTTTCTCTCACACATTGATTCTTTAAGAAATAGAAATACGAATAAGAATAAAAAATAAAAATCAAACTTTTCTTATATAGTGCAAACAGTAAGTGCAAACCACAACAAATCATAATAAGCCAATGGTTTGTGTTTTTTTCTCCTAAATTTCTTGTAATTTAACTATGCATAGCCATAACCAGTCATATTAAGACTATGGTTAGATTTTTTTTTCTCCTAAATCTCTTGTAATTTAATGCATAACCATAAGCAGTCATATTAAGACTATGCTTGAAGTGCAAACAGAGGCAGAATTTTTTTAAAATACAGTACAGAGCTAAGGGATTAGTAGGGCTGTGAATCTTTGGGACAGTAAGAGCACTGCCGCCTGGAGCTCATTAATTGTACCGCGGAGCTCATTAACTGTCGCGCGGAGCTCATTAACTGTCGCGCGGAGCTCATTAACTGTCGCGCGGAGCTCATTAACTGTCGCGCGGAGCTCATTAACTGTCGCGCGGAGCTCATTAACTGTCGCGCGGAGATTTTTAAATGTCCAGCGGAGCTTTTAGACTGTACCGCGGTGATTTTTAACTATATCGCGCTATGTCTTAATTGCGCTATGTCTGTATAACGCTATGTCTTAATCACTAGCATGCTAAGACTAAGGGAGCATCATCTAAAACCATTTTATTTCTGAATGCTGGGGTGAATGTAGGTGGGTCATTTGACACATTACTGATTCTATAGTTTCAGTAAACCCCAAATCCATTTCTTATGCAATGCACATACCGCTCTGTATTTTCTGTGCTGCACCAGGCATGGGCCGACAGCCTGGATGACATGAACAGATTTTTCACGTGATAAAAACTTGATGGCCAGTTCTGCTGCCTAAACAACATGAAACAGTAAAACATATTTTAGAGGTCTATTAATACTCTGTTACAATAAAAAAACGTGTTTAATATTGCTAAAATAAGTCTTGGTTTCTATTGTGGAGCATGCAGTCATGAATACACTACTGACTAGCTAATTTCTCACCCAATTTTCTCTGGGATGACTGGATTAAAACTTAGTTAGTCTAAACAAGACAAACTGTAAGCACACAGTATGCACAGAACTATTACCTTCATCTGACACTTCACCAACAGGGCTGTGTTGGAGGAGTCCTTCACCTTCAGGTAACAGTCTACTGCTCTAGCATATTCACCTGATTGCTCCCACTTGCAAGCCTGTTCCACCATGTCCTCAACTCCCCTGCATGCATGCATAAACATATACACTTAAATATAATGTAGAATACCTTGACTTCATTCAAAAAATCATCAAAAAGAGAAATTATTACTGAAGAGTTAGAGCCAACCTGCATGAAAAATGATTCATGTTAGGGTAGAACAGCAATTACCTTTTTCTCAGGATTTAATAGTCCTAGATTTAAAACTGCCTTATCATGGTTCAAATCATATTTAACCGAACATTATCAGTTTGTGAGGGTAAATGATATACCTTCCAATTACACTAAGCTAAGATATGGAATTCCACAAGGCTCTATTTTAGGACCGTTATTATTTACATTATTTATGCTCCCTTTGGGCAAAGTCATAAGAAAATGTGACGTTAATTTTTTTATTTCATAATTCACTGAGCTCAAACCAGACTCTGTTTTCCTAGGTGGTCGCAGTCAACGCTTGCAAGAACTGCGCCTCTTTCGAGAACTGCGACCTGCTTTCCAACCTGTAGTTCTAACAGTTCTACATGGACTACAAAAACCTGATTGGTTAATTCTTTACAGATGCTAACTAATAGTGATGGGCACAGCAGCTCTTTTAGATGAACTGAATCATTAGAATCTGATCACTAAAAAGATTTGTTCAATAGATTAGTTCATCTGAACGAATCAGTCGCAAACGACATAACACTATTTTTTTTTTTATATATATTTTATTTGTTCATTTTGTATTTTCCATAACAAACATCAACAGTTAAATCACAAACCCCAACCCGACAACCACAAATACAAACCACACAAAACAAAGGGAAAGAAAAGAGAATAAAAAAACAAAAAACAAACAAACAAAAAAAAACAACAGCTCGGCTCACTTTACTGTCCCTTGAAATAGTCCATTACGAGTTTCCAGGTTTTGTTGGGATGTTGTGCACCCTGGCCATGACTGCGTAAACGTTCCATTGAGGCGAAAGTAAGCATCTCAGACAACCAACGTTTAAAGGATGGAGCAGTGGACAATTTCCAGTCGAGGAGGATCAGTTTTTTGGCCACAACCATACCAGCCATTACCACTTGTTGTACAGGATATGGAAAAGCATCCAGTGATGTAGAGTAGCCACAAATTGCAGTTATAGGGTCAAAGTCCAACTGTACATTAAGAGCTCTTGAGAGCCAATTAAATACATTTGTCCAAAAGCCTTGCAGAACAGGACAAAATAAAAACAGGTGAGCCAAAGTACCCTCCTCTAATTTACATCTTTCACAAAGTGGGGATATTGAACTAAAAATTTTATGCAGTTTTACCCTCGAATAGTGCAGTCTATGTAAAACTTTAAACTGGATTAGTCTATACCGTGAACTTATTGAACATAGTGAAATCCTTTTTAAGCTTTCCTCCCATACCTCCTCTGTTATCTGACTATTAGTCTCCCTGGCCCAAGCCTCTCTGTACTGTGTGGAATCAGGAGTTGAAGACAAAACTGAAATAAATTGAGAGACCAGGTGTCTAGACTGGGGATCCACACAAAAAAAATTATATAGTGGATGATCATTTGGTTTAGATTCAAAATTAGGAATATTTTCTCGAACATAGTGCCGAAGTTGCAAATAGCGAAAAAAAATTTGAGAAGGAAGATTAAACTTAGCTTTAAATTGTATAAATGAAACAAACTTTCCCTTCATATACAGATCCCCTATGGATTTCAAACCTGCTCTTTCTAACAAAGAAAATGTCCCATCCATTTGAGAAGGTGGAAAATGGTGATTTTGAAGAATTGGAGTATAAACTGACGTTTTTGGCGCGCTTGTAAAAGATTTAATTTGATTTAGGATCCTAAGTGAATTATTAATTATGAAATTGTTCTCTATTAGTATTTTATTAGGTACTACTCTGGAAAACAATAAAACTGGTAGTGAGGACTTTGGGACTGAACTAGCCTCAAATTTTATCCACAATGGGGAAGAATCTGCTGCCAGTCCTACCGGCGAACCAAGTTGCCAAAAAGAGAGAGCCCTGGCATTTGCTGCCCAATAATAGTGTTTAAAAATGGGCAAACCAAATCCTCCATCTGATGCTGTTTTTTGTAGATGACTTCTAGAAATGCGAGGCGTCTTGTAAGCCCAGACAAATGGCAAAATAATAGCATCAAGCTGCTTAAAAAAAGAATTTGGCAAATAAATGGGGAGATTTTGAAATAGATACAAAAATCTTGGGAGTGTAACCATTTTTATTGCGTTTATTCGCCCAACCATAGATAATGGAAGTAATTTCCACTTGTCAATGTCTGCTTTAAGCTTATTAAGTGCCGATTGGAAGTTTAACTTAAATAAGAATTTGGGATTTTTGCAGATCTGAAGGCCAAGATAATTGAAATGCTCTCTAACTACTTTAAAAGGCAAGGAGGCGAGAAAATTATCATCTAAAGTTTCAGTAAGTGGCAAAAATTCACTTTTATTCCAATTAATTGTATACCCCGATAGCCTACCAAAGGAATCTATATAATTTAGAAGACAGGGAATCGAGGTAACAGGGTTTGAAACACACAATAATAAATCATCTGCATACAAATTAACCAGACTTTCCAGCTCTCCCATTTTAACTCCATGTATGTCAGGGTGTATCCGAATTCCCAGAGCAAGAGGTTCTAAAGCTATGTTAAACAAAAGAGGGGATAAAGGATCACCCTGCCGAACACCACGCTGAAGCAAAAATGGCCTGGACCGATCTCCATTAGTTAATATAGAGGATGACGGTTGTAAGTAAAGCATCTTAATACAATCTATAAAGGAGTCCCCAAACCCAAATTGACTCAATGTGTGAAACATATACGGCCATTCGATTTGATCAAAGGCCTTCTGAGCATCAAGTGAGACAATGGCCGCATTGTAATTGTTTTTGTGTGCTGCCGATATAACATTAAAAAGCAAACGCACATTACAAAAAGAAAATCTGCCTGGAATAAAACCAGTTTGGTCAGGATGAATAATTTCTGTTATGTGTTTAGCTAACCTTGAGGCCAATATCCTGGATAGGATTTTTTGATCCACATTAAGCAAGGAGATAGGTCTGTATGATGCAGGATCTGTTTCCTCCTTCCCTTTTTTCAATAAAAGGCAAATATTTGCTTGGTATAAGGAGTCAGGAAGCTTTTTGTTTTTGATGGAATCATTAAGCATCCTTAAAATAAGTGGACCAAGTTTAGCAGAAAAAGACTTATAGAATTCACAGCCAAAACCATCAGGGCCAGGCGCTTTACCAGTAGTAAAACTTCGAATGGCTTCAACAACCTCTGCCTGGGAAATTGGGGAGTCCAATGCAATTTTAGCTGATTCAGAAAGCCTTGGTAGAGTCAAATCATTAAAGAAAGTCTCCAAATCAGAATCTGTAGCTGAATATTTAGAGGAATACAAATTTGAATAAAATTCTCTAAACCTTTTATTGATCTCTTTATGGTTAGTGATTATTCTCCCTGAATGTGACTGTATTCTTAAAATTGCTTGTTTTGATCGAATTCCCCTAAGCTGTTTAGCTAGAAGCCTCTCAGGCTTGTCACCAAGTTCAAACTGTTGCTGTCTAAGTTTAAGTAAGAGATGTTCAACTCTCTGACTAAGGATAGAGTTATATTCATATTTAAGATGTAAAATTTTATTATAATCTGATGCAGAAAGAGAAGCTTGATAATTCTTTTCTAATATTGTAAGGTCATTCTCAATTTCAAGAAGCCGACGATTATTTTCTTTTTTCTTAGAAGATTCAAAGGATAAAATATGACCTCGAATGACTACTTTGAACGTTTCCCATAGAGTGGAATCAGACACATCTCCAGTATCATTGAATTCTTTAAAGTCTTCCAGCCAGATATTCATATAATTAATGAAATCAGGGTCTGACAACAGGTTCGGATTAAATCGCCAAGCATATGCCTGTTTAGGAAGGACACAATTTAGCTGGAGTGTGACAGGGCTATGGTCAGATATTAAAATATTATGATATTTAACACTATTGATCTTGGAAACTAACTCAGAAGATACGAGGAAATAGTCAATTCGCGTATATGATTTGTGTACATGTGAGTAATATGAAAAATCCTTAGCAGTTGGGTTATGCAGCCTCCAAATGTCAACCATATTTCCGCCTTTCATTAAATTGTTAAGAGTCTGAACTGAAGTCAAGGCGGGTGGAACCTTGGTAGATATTCTATCAAGATATGGATCTAGATAACAATTAAAATCACCCCCCAGTATAATGTTATCAGAAAAGGTATATGGAATTAAATTAAAAACCTTACGAAAGAAATCTGGGTTATCAAAATTTGGTCCATAAATATTAACCAGAGTAAGAGGAAGAGAGTTAATCTGACCAGAGACAATAATGTATCGACCCTGTGGATCAGCAATCATCTTCTCAAGGTGAAATGGGACACTTTTCTTAAAAATTATTGCAACACCCCTAGCTTTAGCAGAAAAAGGAGCTTGAAACACCTGTGATATCCAGTTGGCTCTAAGTCTAAACTGATGATTCGGGCCAATGTGTGTCTCTTGAAGAAAAATTATGTCAGCCCTTAAGGATTTTAAGTGTGAAAATACTCGTCCCCTTTTAACTGGATGACCCAAACCTCTAACATTCCAAGATGCTATCGTAACACCAGCGGTGCAAGTATCACTCTTAGATGTCATTTAACCTGGTGTGCGGATATAAGTTAACCATAATTGCAAGTGACAGAAACCGAGCAAACAAATAAACAGACAAACAAGCCAACAAACCCGTAGTACCACACCCCCCAAACCCATCCCTTAAACAGACTCACTTCCACCCAGAAGTGTCCGAAAATACCCAAATTATTAGGGTCGAAAGCCTAGCAGACTATATATCTAACTTAACTGCTAAACAGTAACTAAAACAACAACAAGGGGGCCCCAGAACTTAACAAAACAATGGAAAGAAAAATCCACTCAGTTATTATTACCCAACTACTTAACAATTACCTTCGAGATAAACATTGATAACCTAGCAATGCAGAAAAACAAACACGCATCCCAGTGTCAATGTACTTCCATAGCCAAAGCAGAAGAAAATACAAATGTAAAAAATAATAATAAAAAAATGGTTCGGCTATTTACCCTCTTTGTCGAGGAAGGAAAGCATCACACCCTGCATTGACTATAGGTCTGTACCAGTTGTGGAGTTCTTCAGCGCGGAGCTCACAAATGCCTTAGCTTCTGAACTCTCAGTGAAGCTGTGCGACCGTCCGTCGTGCTCAATGTGAAGCTTTGCCGGGTAGCGAAGCGAGTGCTTTATTTTGAGGTTTCTGAGCTCTTGAAGTACATCCACAAACTGTTTTCTTCTTTCCATCACGGAGCTTGTATAGTCCGAAAAAATCAAGACATTGTTACCACGGAATTGAAGAGGACTGCGAAGCCTCCGGAGCTGCATTATCTTCTCCTTAACTTGAAACAGGTGGATGCGGGCAATAATAGGACGAGGCCGGGCGCCCTCGGCCGGACGGGGCCGAAGCGACCGGTGCGCACGGTCTACCACCAATGGCAAGTTAAAATTTTCCTCACCAAGAAGCTTGGGCAGCAGCTCAGCAACAAAATCCGTGGGTCGTGTCCCTTCCGCTCCCTCTGGAACTCCAATGATCCGAATATTGTTGCGCCGTGAACGGCTTTCCAGATCCTCAATTTTTAGCTGAAGCGCAGTGTTGACTCCCTCCATTTTCTTCACGGCCGACTCCAGCGAGTCAATTCGCGCATCATGAACCGACACAGCCTCGGTGAGTGAACCCAAAGTTTCTTTAAATTCTTTCACCTCCGTCCGGACAGCTGACATAGTCTGTTCCAAGTTGCTCAGCCGAGATGAGATGTTGTCCAGCCCTCCCTGGATAGAAGTTTCCAGTGTTTTCGCCCAGGTTGGCGGAGAATCGCCAACCGCTCGACCAGACGCGGTAAGGCCGCATGGCGGCGAGTCTGAGGCTTGGATTCGCGTTTCGGCATCTTTGGAGGTTTTAGCCGTTTTTGGAGCCATTTCGAAGAAACAAGCGGTGCTAGATGTTATCAGAAGCAATTGAGTCTCGAAATTACTACTTTAGGTGGTGGAAAAAAGACCTTATATGAGCTAAATCTGGAGCCCCCCGCTAACACACGTCTACTCCATTTGGTGCTCTCTAGCGCCCCCCCACGACATAACACTATTAACTAACACACAGACACTATGGCAGAAGCTAAAAAGAGACCAAAGACGTCTGTTAAAGCCAGAAAGAGAAAATGAGAGCAGTACAGACTGGTTGTAGTTATTTTGTGCTTTTTACTTTCTGATGGAAAAAGTAGCTTATATTCAGGTGGATTTTTTCACTATTTTTGTAGCACATTTTAGTAGTGTTAACAGTCTACTGTAAATATATATATATATATATATATATATATATATATATATATATATATATATATATATATATAAATGTAAAAAAAAATATATATATATATGTATATGCGGTTTGTGCGTCTACATAAACAAAGGTTAGTGCACAAACTGCGTGTTGGTAAACAGCCACTGCTCCAAGGCGACAGAACAGCTGACTGTGAAGTGTCGCCCTCACTATCTGCCTTGTGAGTTTTCGGCAGTGTTCGTGATTGCTGTTTACATAGCACCATATGCTAATGCTAACAACGCACTGAAGGAACTTTATGACAACATCAGCTCGCTTTAGAACAAGCTTTCGACCACATCTCCATCATGCTGGTCCCCGCATACCACCCCCCGCTGCGACGCTCCAAAATCACACAGAAGATCATCACTGTGTGGCCCAGGGACGGCAACGCTGTGCTGCAGGGGTGCTTCGACTGCACAGACTGGCAGGTTTTCAGGGAGGCTGCTAAATGTGAGGGGGAGCTGGATCTGGAGGAATAAACATCTGCTGTTCTTGGGTACATCAGCAAGTGTGTGGAGGATGTCACTACCACCAAAACTGTGACTTGCTACCCAAACCAGAAGCCCTGGCTGAACGCAGAGGTGCGTTCTCTGCTGAAAGCCAGGGATGCTGCCTTCAGATCTGGAGACTCAGATTAACTCAGGAGGGCTAGAAGAGAGCTGACTGTTGGAGTTAAGAGGGCAAAAGCTCCATATGCTCAGAAAATCCAGGGACACTTTTCCTCCCAGGATCCACAGAGCATGTGGAAGGGCATCAAGTGCATTACGGACTACAAATCTAATGTTGCACAAAGCTCCAAAGACCCATCCCTGCCTGAGGCTCTCAACAAGTTCTATGCCCACTTTGAGAATCCTGACACCCCCCCAGCACCAGACTCCCACACTCACCAAGAAAGGTGCCCCTCAGCGTGACACCAGCAGAAGTAAGGAGGACACTGAGGAGGATCAACCCCCGGAAAGCTGCTGGCCCAAACAGCATCCCCGGAAGGGTACTAAGAGACTGCGCAGACCAGCTCTCGGACATCCTTGCCGATATTTTCAATGTGTCCCTCATCCAGGCAGCTGTCCCCACTTGCCTGAAGACCACCACCATCATCCCAGTCCCCAAGAACTCCGCAGTGACAGGTCTGAATGAATACCGGCCAGTAGCCCTCACTCCGATAGTCACAAAGTGCTTTGAAAGACCCACATCAAAGCCACCATCAACGTCACTGTGGATCCACACCAGTACGCATACAGGAAGAACCGATCCACCCCCACCTGGAGCAGAATGATTCCTACGTCCGTATGCTCTTTGAGGAATCATGGTGTTAAAAGCAGATGTGAAGTCCACAGACACTGATAACCAAACTCTCCTCATTCGGACTGAGCTCTTCCCTTTGCAACTGGGTCCTAGATTTCCTGACCAACAGGCTGCAGTCTGTGAGGATTCACAACATCTCCTCCCCCACCCTAATCCTCAGCACTGGATCCCCTCAGGGCTGTGTGCTGAGCCCCCTCCTGTTCACACTGCCCACATATGACTGCTCACCTCTCCATCCACACTGTCATATTGTGAAGTTTGCGGATGACACGGCGGTGCTTGGATGCATCACGAACAGAGATGAGTACAGCTACAGGCAGGAGGTGGAACACCTGAAGGATTGGTGCAGAGAAAACAACCTCTGCATCAATGTAAAGAAGACGAAGGAGATGATTGTGGACTTCAGAAGGGGCCAGCATGCCCATCTCCCCCTGCACACTGGAGGATCTGAGCTGGAAGTGGTCGACAGCTACAGGTACTTGGGTGAGCACCTGAGCAGCAACCTCACCTGGAGCAACAACACTTCCACTCTGGTCAGGAAGGCACATCAGCGGCTATACTTTCTCAGGAGGCTGACACGAGCTGGACTCGGAAGCGCAGTCCTCACCTCCTTCTACAGATGTGTGGTGGAGAGTGTTGTGTGCTCCAGCATCAACGTGTGGCATGGAAGCTGCTCTGCTACAGACAGGAAAGCTCTGCAGAGGGTGGTGAAGGCTGCACAGAGGATTGTTGGAGTCAGCTTCCTCAGCACCACGGACATATACACCTCCAGATGCAGGAAAAGGGCCACCCGCATCAGGAAGGATCCCACGCACCCAGCACATGCACTTTTTGTCCCGCTCCCCGCTCAGGCCGGAGGCTGCAGAGCATCAAGTGAAAAACAACCAGACTTAGAAACAGCTTCATTCCGGAAGCTGTAAGACTCTTAAACTCCACCTAACAACACACTGCACTGACACACAAGGACAAATTACTGTTTACAAACACTGTCACTTTAAACCGCACTGAGACACTTTATCTTCTAATGCGCTAATTCCATATCATGCTGCTATAGCAAAACTTGCACTCTGCACTTCATGTTGCTACTACCTGTCTACTCTCTCTATTTATTTTTTCTTTTTTGCGGCATTTATCTTATCTATTTTGTATATTCTATTTTTTATTGTATTCTTTATTTTATCTATATATCTATTTTAATAAAAGCTCCTTTTCTCCGTTTCGCGTTTACTCGCCATGATCACGCAGCTGAGAAATTTTTGTTTATTTAACACTCAAATCTTCAGCGTCTGCCTTCAGAGTGCTGATTTGCTCCTGGGAAATTCAGAAAAAAATCTGATTGGTTGTTGCATGGTTGTGGAGAGACATGCCGAGAGACGTATATAAAAAAAAGTCTTCCCCGGGTCCTGAGCAGTCCTGACTATCGCTAACACACAGAATGTGTCTAAACAATAAGCACAAATAAAACATTAAAATTTTGTCACCAGCGAGCCAGATACCAGAACCAGATAGGGCTAGCTGGACAAACTCAAACTTTTTAGCAAACGCAAATTAAAGTGTTATTTCCTCTGTAGAAAGGAAAAAAACAGCTGTTGGGTGGGAGGTGGGGTTGTGGGGTGGAGACAGAGGAGCAGGGCTAAAAAGGAAAACATGTGTGTCTGCTATGGCCCTTTCTCTCTCGTGGAGCAAAGAGGTTCAACTCACTGCTCTTCCTGCTCTGCCCTGTGCTGAGTGTAAGTGTCTCTCGAGCTCTGCCCTGTGCTGAGAGTGAGTGTCTCTCAAGCTCTGCCCTGTGCTGAGAGTGAGTGTCTCTCGAGCTCTGCCCTGTGCTGAGAGTGAGTGTCTCTCTCGTGCTCTGCCGTGTGCTGAGAGTGAGTGTCTCTCTCGTGCTCTGCCCTGTGCTGAGTGAGTGTCTCTTGAGCTCTGCCTTGTGCTGAGAGTGAGTGTCTCTCGAGCTCTGCCCTGTGCTGAGAGTGAGTGTCTCTCGAGCTCTGCCCTGTGCTGAAAGTGAGTGTCTCTCTCGAACTCTGCCCTGTGCTAAGAGTGAGTGTCTCTCAAGCTCTGCCCTGTGCTGAGAGTGAGTTTCTCTCATGCTCTGCCCTGTGCTGAGAGTGAGTGTCTCTCGTGCTCTGCCCTGTGCTAAAAGTGAGTATCTCTCAAGCTCTGCCCTGTGCTTAGAGTGTCTCTTGTGCTCTGCCCTGTGCTGAGAGTGTCTCTCGCACTCTGCCCTGTGCTGAGAGTGAGTGTCTCTCGAGCTCTGCCCTGTGCTGAGAGTGAGTGTCTCTCGAACTCTGCCCTGTGCTAAGAGTGAGTGTCTCTCGAGCTCTGCCCTGTGCTGAGAGTGAGTTTCTCTCATGCTCTGCCCTGTGCTGAGAGTGAGTGTCTCTCGTGCTCTGCCCTGTGCTAAAAGTGAGTATCTCTCAAGCTCTGCCCTGTGCTTAGAGTGTCTCTTGTGCTCTGCCCTGTGCTGAGAGTGTCTCTCGCACTCTGCCCTGTGCTGAGAGTGAGTGTCTCTCGAGCTCTGCCCTGTGCTGAGAGTGAGTGTCTCTCGTGCTCTGCCCTGTGCTAAAAGTGAGTATCTCTCAAGCTCTGCCCTGTGCTTAGAGTGTCTATTGTGCTCTGCCCTGTGCTGAGAGTGTCTCTCGCACTCTGCCCTGTGCTGAGAGTGTCTCTCGCACTCTGCCCTGTGCTGAGAGTGAGTGTCTCTCGAGCTCTGCCCTGTGCTGAGAGTGAGTGTCTCTCGTGCTCTGCCCTGTGCTGAGAGTGAGTCTCAGAGTCTGCTATCCTAAACAGTGCTGCTTCACTGCAGGAGCACTTGGTTACAGCGTTCGTTCGCTTTGTAAGTGCACGCACCGAACGGTTCAATAAAATACAGAGAACCATTGCATCCCTACTAAACACATATCTAAATGTTACTAGAACAGATTTCCTGCACCTCTGTAACATTGCAAGGCTAAGAAATGCCTGATCCCTGCATGACACAGAAAAATGAGTACATGCTTTAATTACCTCAAGACTAGACTACTGTAATACACTACTGTCAGGATATTCCTACAGTAACTTAAAGATAGAGTTAGTTCAAAATGCTGCAGCCAGGGTCCTTCCTAAAACTAAAACAATTAACCTTATTAGTCCAGTCCTATCAAAACTGCACTGGTTGCAGTCAAAGAACACAGACTATAAAATTGGGCTTGCTCCTGAGTTCTTGCCTGACCTCATCTCCTATTATGAATCACCGCAATTTCTTAGATCACAAGGTGCTGGTTTCTTAGTAGTTCCCAGAATTCAGAGTTCTGCAGGAGGAAACACTTTCTCTTATAAAGCTCCCCAACACTGGAATAATATATCCCGGACTGTTCGACACTGTCTTAATCTTTAAGTCTAGACCAGCGTTTCTCAACCTTTTTTCTATCACGACATCCTTTAAAAGTATGCAAAATGTCAAGGCACCCCAGTTTACAATGTATTAAAAACATATACTCACTACTTCAAGTGAGAACGAGGGGTGCTGGCGGAATATTTTATTTCAGGTGAGGGGGGGGGGGGTGTAATTTACAATTAGCGGGAAACCTGTTGACTTTTCAAACGAGTGAAATACTCTGATACACTCACTGCTGAACTACCACTGGATGAAGAAGTTAATGGCTCCGATTCAGAGTTATCTCAATCTGCAGTCTTCTTTTTTAAAAAGCGTTCGATGCTAGCTTGAGTGCTTCACACAAATCTCGCAGTGCATCGCGTGGGGGAAAAAAACTTTACAGTGTGTCCCAATTTAGGGGCCGCATCCTTCGGAGGCTGCATTCGAAGGCAGATTGCGTCACAACTGCACAGAAGTACATCGCCTACCTCTGTGGGTCGCATCCTCTAGAGTATGCTGCCTGTGAATGTTATAATGTTACCTCCGCTATGTAAAATATTGTGGGAGTTACATTAAATTAAACTATTAATCCACACATTGAAGAGAGAACAGAACCAGTTCAGGTGCTGTCCCTGTTTCAGGCGGTTTACCGGAGTTCGCTGTTGTTGTGCCAAAAAGAGTCCCCTCCCGATCGAAAAGGAAAAGCAGACATGCGCAGACTTGCTGTTGACGTCAGCGTTTTCAGAAACCTCCATTTTCCCCGTCCACACGGCTCTGCTGGAGCGGAGTTTTCAAAAATCTCCACCTTGGGAGACGATTTCAAAAAACTTCGTTTTCAGTGTGGACGGAAGGCCAAAATGGAGAAAAAACCTCTGTTTTCAAAAATGCCAGGGATTGTGTGGACAGGGCCTTAGTTAGGCTGTTTTACTCAGAACTGCCAGAGTCATTAACCACACTCTGATAATGTTTTATATTCTCTGTTTTACATAAATCCAGTCAAAATTAATTCCATCTTTTTGCTTTTCTGTTTTCTCTATCTATCTCTTCTACATATATCGAGATACCCTGTTGCCCAGCCTGGCTCTCCACTGCTCGCTGTGTTGCATCCCTGCTCTACGACCCTGCACTGATCAACATGAACACACTCAGAATCTGTTTCTATATTAGCCATAGCTCTTCATTATCAATTATGTGCTCATCACCTTTTTACATTGTAGCTTAGTACCTGTTTCTACATTATCCATATCTCTCCATTATGTGCCCATCACATTTTTACATTCATAAATCAGTACCTGTTACATTAGCTATAACTCACGTTATCTCTCTGTACTGTTGTTTTGTTTTGTTCTGTTATTTGTTTGTTGTTTGTTATTTCTTCGTACTGAGCAGGTACACCCCAGGGGAATGGGTTCCTCTGACTGAGTCTTGGTTCCTCTTATAGTTTCTTCCTTTTAAAGGGAGTTTTTTTTTTTTTGCCACTGTGTCCCACAATAATTGATATCTCTGTGGTGCTGCTCATAAGAGGCATGGGCCTGTTTTTCTCTGTAAAGCTGCTTTGTGACAACTTCTCTTGTAAAAAGTGCTATAGAAGTAAAATTGAATTGAATTGAAAACAAAAACATCGGAAAAGCATGCATCATACAACTGTACTTCAAGAAAAGAAGCAATTATAATTCCAAAGTAATTCTGCCTTTCATACCAATTTCCCTTTTTTGCTACCTCCTTTTCATACTCTTCTTGGAGAACAGCTAGTTGGCTCGGTAGGTACTCCTTACAGATACGCATAGCATCACTCCACATCTTAGCATCCTAGAGCAAAAAAAAAAAAAACACAAAGCAAGGAAAAATAAAAGTTAAAAACAAACTGTTATAGATTTTTTTGTAAATAATAATGTTAGACAGCAAAAGCAAACAAAGAAAAAAATATATAAAAAAACTTTTCGGTAACACCTCCTTACAACAAAAACATTTAAATTAAAAATAAATGCCAGCTTAACAACGGAAGATTTCATATTGCTAATGACAGTTTGATTTTCAGTGCTGATGCTGAAACTTAAAGTCTCAGAAAGGGAAACAAGCCCAGAAGACCAGAAAAACTGGGTGCCTCAGACATGACACACAGTAGGCTCAAGGCTGAAGGAAACAGATTAAGGGACACAGGTTTAAAAGAAAAACAAAAAAATACAGGGTAACTTTATTTCAGCCTGGTTACAGAAAAATATTTACTGTATATTAGATCCAGTACCCACACAATTACTTAAACAAGCACTGCCAAAGGTGGGTAAACCATTACTTAAAATAATCAATTCATCCCTTCGCATGGGCTCCGTACTCAATTCTTATAAATTGGTGGTGATTAAGCCCATTTTCAAAAAGCCAGATCTGGACCCCCGCAAGTTTACTAATTATAGACCAATTTCTAATCTTTCCTTTGTAGCCAAAATTCTATAAAAAATTGTGTTTAAGCTGCTGTGCTCCTATCTACAAAACAACAGTATTCATGAGGTTTTTCAATCTGGATTTAGAGAAAACCATAGCACTGAAACAGCTTTACTAAGACTGACTAATGATTTACTTTCTGCTCTGCCATCCTTGTACTGCTAGATCTTAGTACTTCCTTTTACCCCACAGATCACGCTATTCTGCTTGATAGGCTAGAAATGGTGTCCCACAATGGTGTCCCAGAATGGTTCCACTATTCTCTACTCTTTACATGTTACCTCGGGGTAAAATCATCTCTAGGCATGGTACTAACTTTCACTGCTATGCTGATGACACGCAACTTTACATATCCGCTAAATGCAACGCGGACCTCTGTCTTAATCAAATAACAGACTGTATTAAAGAGAGTACACAATTTTCTCTTACTTAAGTCTGATAAGACTGAGGTTCTTCTATTAGGTCCTAATATTGATAAAAACATAAATGTTAATTCTGTAGACATAGACAGTCACTTAATTATACTTGGTAAAACTAAGGGTCATCTTTGACCTATTTCTCTCGTTTGATGCACACATACGTAGCATAGTTAAAAATGCATTCTTCCATTTACTAAATATAGCTAAAATCCACAGTATACTCTCTCTCGAAGATGCTGAGAAGCTGGTGCATTTATAACCTTAAGGCTGGACTACGTGTGTTGTTGGCCGAAAGTCCATGTAAATTACTTCATAAACTCCAGCTAGTTCAGAATGCAGCTGCGAGAATGCTTACTAGAGCTACAAAATTCCATGACATTACCCCTATTCTTTCATCCCTACACTGGCTACCTGTTAAATTTCATATAGATTATTAAACACTTCTCCTGATGTATAAATCCCTCAATGGACGGCACCGCATTATACCATGTTCACTCCACTCCCAAGATGCTGGCCTGTTATTAGTCCCGCGTATTAGAAATTTGGAATAACCTCCCTATTAATATTTAATATACTTAGACACACTCTCAATCTTTAAATCTAGACTTGAAACATTTCTACTTGATCAAGCTTTTGAAGAATGTCTCACTGCAATTTCTGTAATTTTCCTCTTACTGTTGCCCTTCTAACTATTTGTCTAAAATTCACCCAGCAAATATAAACCCAGCCCTAATCAATTGCTTTCTCTTTTTCTCCCACATTTCCTGAGCTGCTGCTTCCAAGTGCCCATCCCACTCCAGCAGAGTTTTATAAAACCAATCTAACTACTTTTTCTTGCCCTCCCCTCTTTGTTCTCTCTCTCTCTCTCACATGTGCTAAAAAAAATGCCCGGCTGGCCGGCCTGCCTGGATGTGTCCATTGTGGTTCCAGCTTTCCATGATCAGCCCTGTCCTTTCCTACTCAGCAAAATTATTACACAACCGTTCTAACTCAGGCGTTTTTCACTTCCTAGCCTTTCTGTTTTCTTTATCTATCTCTTTTACATGTATGGAGATGCCCTGTTCCTGATGTTCCCAGCCTGGCTCTCCACTACCCACTGTGTTGTACTCTTACTCTACAACCCTCAACTGATCAACTGTTAATACACTCAGAATCTGTTTATACATTATCCATAGCTCGTCATTATCAAGTATGTGCTCATCACCTTTTCACATTGACACTGAATTAAATGAAATTAAATAATATACTAATATTTAATATTATAGAAATGTATTTAAGAATTATCAGAATTATCATTATTTGTACAAGTCTTGTTTGCAGAAAAAAAATGTGAAGAGAAACACAGTAAAGGTGCTTACTTTGTAGTACTTGACGGCCAGTTCAGGCCTCTGGGCACGAAGGAGGAGGGACTCTGCTTTTTGAAAGTCTTTCTGCTCAAAGCAGCATTTGGCTTGGGCCATTAGCACATCTGCCATGCTGTCTGGGTCATGGCCTTCAGACACTCTCTGGGCTCCACTCCAGTCCTTGACATGGATGTACCTGTACACCAAAAATCAGAAATAATTTTATAAATATTGTCAGTGCTTAAAGAATACTGATTAAAGCTCTGTTAATTTGTTCTGTTTAATTGGATAAACTGCTGCATTTTTTATATCCCAGTTGGCATTGGGCAGAAGGCAGTATACACCCTGGAAAAACCACCAATCCAGTAAACTCAGCTTCAGTCTTGTAAATTAATCTACTAGTTTATTTTTTGTAATTATGGTTTACTTAATTTAATTTTATAATATTTAGTTATAGCAGCCCCATCTTTAAATGTCAATCGCTCTTATTCTGGAGAGTACCTTTCGGTTTTGCAAACAGAGACATGAATGGATTAAGTTCTACATTTGCTTTGTATGACACTGT
This sequence comes from Astyanax mexicanus, assembly GCF_023375975.1. Taxonomy (NCBI): domain Eukaryota; kingdom Metazoa; phylum Chordata; class Actinopteri; order Characiformes; family Acestrorhamphidae; genus Astyanax; species Astyanax mexicanus. The sequence continues at coordinate 56,300,903 of NC_064408.1, forward strand.
GGCAACCAGACCAAAATGTTTTGTGTGTGTGTTGTTCTTAAAGGTGCTTCACTTGCATTTGTAAGAAACAAAAAAAACAAGACAAAGGCATTCAGGATCTAAAATACACCATATGACCAAATGTTTATGAACAACCCTTCTAAAACCGATACAGATTTGCAAAGTAACACACACAGCTTGGGCCCTATCGTACACCCCGCGCAAGGTGTGTAGTGTGGCGCGTTGCCATCGTACACCCCGTCAACAGCCTATTTTTACGCCTTGCGCAGGCGTCCTTAAAATATCAATGAACTTCTGGAATATATTAACGCTGATGGATGTGGTGTTCTGGAAATGACGTGTGTTCAGGTAAATTTCTGGAGTGTTTCTATGTTGGCGGCGGAAAAACGCGTTGCGCATTTGATCCTGTAAAAGGACGTTGAAATTCAATGGTCAGTGGCGCACCAAAAACTGAATCACGATCACCCTGCGCTACAAAAAAAACCCATACCATCACTTCTTTACCACAGTAAAAAAAAAAAAAAAAAACCTTACCCAGAGCCTTCAGCAAATAACTATAAAAATAAAATATACTTAAAAATCTGCATGACAGTTATAAGGACTTATATTTATGTTCAGTACACAGACTTAATAACTGTAATTTAATTTCAGCAAACACAAGCATTCTGCTGTTTGAGAATTTTAACAGATGCTTATTCTCACTCAAATGCTGGAGTTTTAGAAATAAAAAAAAAAACCATAATGGACAAATCAACTAAACATATTTTTTTTTTCACTTCGCTATTATTTAACTAAAAATTCACTTTTGTTATTATTATTTTTTATATATCTAAAAAAAAAAAAAAAAAAAAAAGGACATTGTCACCCTGGCCTCTGGGGCTGTCCGTCAATTATATAAAACTTAAAACTTTTAAAATACACAGAAATATAAAGCTATATGTTGGCGTTCGTTTCTTATCACCAGGACAAATTTATACAAATATTATTATCTCTCTCTCTCTCTCTCTCTCTCTCAGCGCGGAGCTGAATTCAGCACGAGGCTGCAAAACTCAGTTTAGTTAAATAAAATAAGATGAGTAAGGACCTGTAAAGTTAATCAAATATTCTCAAATATAAAGGATAGGTTGAGGTTTTTATGAGCTGTTTCAATTAATTAAAACTGAAACTAACTGAAACTTTTATTATTCTGCGCACAGAAAGCCTGTTTTAAATTATTTTTTAAATATGTTTATATTTTATATTATTTATTTTTTAATTCATTTTAATTATTTTAATTATTTTATTGATCAAATTATATAAAAAAAATGTTGAACATTTATATATTTTTCCCATGATTTCCATGTTCTTCGTTTACTCATATAAATTTTATAATTTTTTATCATTATCATTTTACTTCATATTCACTACTATTATTTTTTTCTTTATAAGATATACATTCTTTATTTTTTATGTATCAATTTTATGATATTTTAAAAATGTCCTATTTTTTCTTTTTTATGTATATATTTTAATTGTCTATAGTAAATGTTTTATTTCTAATTTTTTAAAAAATATAAACAATAAACAGAATAAAGAATAAAATAATTCTGGGGCAGATAAACATGAACCTATTAATACCATGCCTAATACTTGGTGTGGGCTAGAGTATATAAAGCTATCCAGCAGTGAGCTGTGGAGTAGAGGAACTGTATAGTGTTACATTCAATACTTGTGCCATATGTGTGCTTTAGGTCCGTAGGTTTTCTGTTCCTTTTGAAATTGAAGTAAGTAAGTACGATTTATTTATTTTATGCACATTTAAAACAAACCTCAAAGTGCTGTTCAAAGAATCAGTACCATACACATGTAAATACACAATGCAAACACAAGTAAAGCAGCTGATAACAGTACAATGTGGCACATAGAGAGACTAAGCAGGGGTATAATTTTGATTCTATTTCGATTTATACTAGTTATATGTTTATACATTTACATATAAGTAAAAAAAAGTTTTGAAAGATAAGCATTTACATGCATGGCGGTCACTTACATCATCACAGCCTCCTTCGGTTTTCCTGCTTTGATGAATTCCACTTCTGCTTCATCGAAATTGCCCTTGAAAAAGAAACCTCACTGTTGCTCTGGGCATCATAAGAACATTAATAATATTGTCATACAAATATGGAAATTTAGTAAATACACACTGCATAATACAACACCGTAAAGAGACAGAGACATATCAGTAAATTATGACAGAAAATGCTGTGTACTGTGGGTATACTGCTCGAGCAACATGTATTAAATAGGCAAAGCAGCAATACCTCATCTTCTAGGAACATGGCATTCTTCAGGTGGATTTGAGGGATCTTCTCTTTCATTGATAGCCGAGCCAAATCAAAGGCAAAGTCAAATGAACTAAAGGGAAACATGATTATTACTGTTAACATTTAAAAAGATTTGTCTACGCATACAAGAGTCTATGAAAACTAAACTGTAAATTCTCTGCTTTAAATGTCATCATGACATTTAACTGTACATGCAGAATAAAGTTAATAGTACACATTTAGGTCTGGACGTATTCGGGCAGTCTTTGTAATTTGGCTTCTAGACACCACCACAAAGGACATAAAATAAGGTCATCAATAGGGGTGGGAATCGTTTACTATCTCACGATTCGATTCGATTCCGATTTTGGGGGCCACGATTCGATTCAAAATCGATTTTTGATTCAAAACGATTTGAATTATAAAAATTTCTGCTTCTGGCTTATGAATCTTATTGAAAAAAAACCCTCCATAATATACACTGGTCCTGGAGCAGGTAATGTGTTACAAAAACAATAAAATGTGCAGGAATGTGGGTCCTCAGTGACAGAGGAATCACTGGGATATCACAATGACGTTAATGAACAATAAATAAATAATAAATAACACTGCTTTATTACCAGGCTACTAGAGGTGGTGTGTAGGTGACGCTGCTGGGCTGATGTGATGATAGCAGTGGAGCGCTAAAGTTCAGGAGCAGCTGCTGATTAACTAGTTAATTTAAGGTCGTTGTATTTCTTCAGAAAGGGGGCAGGAGGTGGAGAAATTAATTCATATGGTCCATTCCTTAATTCCTCTGTGATGAGGAGCTGAAATTAGCTCTGATTAGCTTATTGTTATTTTTCCGTTCCGCCTTAAATGCTGCAGCCCGCTGCCACCTGTAGCGTTATTTAAGGTGGAACTGGAAAGTTAGCTAGTTAGCTAGCTAACAGTTACTGAAACTAACTACTAGCGATCTTTTTTATGCTTGTTATGAAGCATTCTGCCATAAAACATTGAAACTACACGTTAATCTAATGTAATATAGTGCTTGTTCTGCCATCTTACCGGTGATTCTCAAACACCTACGCTCTGTGTGTGTCTGGAAGATCTCCGTTTGAAAGGACAAGCGCTATCCCCAGGGTTGCCAGGTCCAACAAAAATACCCAGCCCAAAATCAGTCTAAAACCCGCCCCTCAGAATCGATTTTGGGACATTTTAAATCGATTCTGAATCGTAGTAAATGAGAATCAAGATTCTTATGTGAATCGATTTTTTGGCACACCTCTAGTCATCAATATGTGTTTAATGTGTAGACTTTTTTATTGAATGATGTTTATGTTTAAACATGCTTTCTATCAATGGTATGGAAACACAAACAAACTTTGTTGTATCTGGTTTGAGCAGTGTGACACAAAAAAATGTGTAAATATTTTATTATCCCACTTATTTGCATTGCATTTGGTATGTAATACCCTTTAGGCTGAAAAAAAAACAACAACCAGAGAGATAAATGGAAAAAAGGGACACTACGTCAGCAAAATAATATTAAAAAAAGAAGCAGTGCATTGTTGAGCTTCCTACAAGACCACATAATTATTTCCCCTGGGAAAAAAACTTCTGCCACATTGGTGTTGTAATGGAATGCTGTTGTATTAATGATACTAAGGGCTGTTTGTGGGGGAGGATTGACGCAGCAGGGATCCAGAGTTTTGGTCACGTGCACCACGTAGGAAACGCATCACACATTGGAGCCTAAGGGGTGGGGGGGCTGGAAGAGCATATAAAAATGCATGAGGGGGGTAGCTAGGTAAGCCAAATTCTTTGTGTTTAGCACTCAGCACTGTCTGCCTTCAATAAAACTTTGTTACTCGCTTCGATCCTGAATCAGCATTCAGCATTATTCTTCCACTCCAAACCACCATTTTCCCACAGTTTTTTAAACTGGTATTGTGGATGACTTTCTCTTTTGCTCTTTCATGATGCTTTAGGCTCTAGCCAGAGTACGGGCTGCAAAATCTCTGCATCCGACCTCAACTGGGAGGCACCTCACACTCCATCCAGGCTGCTAACCAGTCCTAAATACTTGGAGAGCTTCCTCTTCAAGTACGCTTCTTTCAAGTGGTCTTCACATGGGAATTTCAGCTTCAGCAGCACAGCTGGCTTGGTTGACTCACACATTATGACAATGTCTGCTCAGAAGGTGGTAATAGCGATGTGGCTTGGGAACTTCAGCTGCTGTTTAAGGTTTACCAGCATCCGCTAATCTCTAACAGTTGTCTGGATACCTGCCAGCGAAGTTCGGTCGAAGGCTTTGCCCACACAAGTCCAGTGCTGATGGCTTCAGCGATGGTCTTAGGGACTTGCCTCCACCGGTATTGTACTTCTCAAACTACTGTAGTGAAGCAACTGAGCATAAGCTCTTAGGTACCCCTCTTGGGACACAAGGAAGCATGCTGGTGTTTCTGCTATCCCCATTGTGTGTAGGTTAAATGAGCTTGGAAGCACATCAGATACTGCCTGGATGAGGAACTTGATGCAGTAAGGCTTGGCTTTCCAGATCTCATTCCCACTACCTTGCATGATCTTACCTCCTCCACAGCTTGGCCACCTTGAGATCACAAGAGTCCCTGTACTGCACTTTTCTTGGCTCTTAAAACGTTAAATTCCTCTGCCGAAGATTTAAAAGGCAGCTGCAGTTTGTGGTTGCACCCATAGAGTCCAATGCTGCTCAGGCTGACTTTCCTCTCTAAGCTCTCAACGGTGTAGACAAGGAGGGGCCACGAGATCCTAGGCAGGACGCCATGCTGGTAGACCAAGGCTAAAAGCCTTTTCAGGTAGACCAGATTGCCATGGATTTCAGCCAGCCAACTCAGCACAGGTTAACTGGGTAGAAGTTGAGTCTTTCAGAAAGCTGTCAAAAACCTTGTCGAAACTCTTGACTGGCTTCTCTGTTATCACTGAAACGGTTGTACTTGAAATGTAAAACTTAAAAAATATGTAGAACTTCTTCACCTTTCCTTTTCTCAGCACCAACAATCTTTAGTTGGCAGGTTTAAAATGCATAGGGGTCCACTTCATTATTTTCTTTGAACTCTTCAGGATCCACTCTCAGTTCATGCATGAATGTCCTGATGGGTGCTTGTCGTTGTCCAGAATTCGTTTGGGGCCCTCTGTACGCTGGTTCTGCGGACTTGGTGAGCAAATTCATGGCCAGGGAAAATAAAGTCACAGAGATGGCGCACCCTGTGATGATACCGATCTCCAACTTATATGCCAACTACATGTAGTTGCTCTGGAAGAGACCCTCATCCAGAATAATTTGAGTATGGAGAAAAAATAATAATGCAATCATGCTTCTGATTATCTGTTTAATATATCTTTGGCCAGTATGGTAATACATGTTAGAGCTGCAGTAAAGGTCTGATAAAGAATCTCACCAGAGGTATGTCATAATTTGTTGATATCCTTAGGTTGTTAACAGGTTACAGTATTTTTTTTATCAAATAAATTTTTAATTCTTATACACATTTCAGATTGTTGTAAAAAAAAAAAAACAAAAAAAAAAAAAAACACTGTCTTACCGGTTTTCTGCTGCAAAGTCGATGGCAGTCTCTAGTAGGCCAAATTTTTTAAGCAGTTTGACAGCTGCCTCTCCCCCCAGATTTTTGCCCCAGAGGTATGCCACCTGCTTATGAGCATTAGCTGGTCCATGGCTCTTTGACACCTGTCATACACACAATACAGCAAAAAGAAATGCTTTCACATGTGTAGCCTCATCCAAGTGTTCCAGTTCACAACAATCCCCTGTCTAAATTATTCATGCATCATTAACACATGCGGATTCTGACCATTTATTCTTTATCATAAACCAAAAAAGTTGGTTTATGATAAATATTAAGGCCAAAATACAGTACAAAGTACTTATAGTCACAGTTGTTGCCATTTTGTTCTGCATACCCTATGGGCTTCCTCCCACATGTCATTAGTGCCATACATGTTGACTGCAGCTTTCCAGTCCTGGCCCTCAATGTAGTGATACTCAGCTTCCTGAAATCGTCCTTCAATCTCCAGTTCCTGTGTACAGTACAGTGTTGTGTAGAGGAGCTGTTTTGACTAATGTTGAAACTCTATACAAATTATCAGAGCAGAAATTATCAGTACAGTTGTTGAACACAATATGTAAGGGTATTTGTTATCTCACCTTAGCTAAATGAATGTGAGTTTCTAGCAGCAGGTCTTCGTGGTATCTGGCAACCAGACGGATTGTGTCGTCATACATCTTGTTCTTCTTGTACATAGTGATCGCCAAATCAGGCTCACTGACTGTGATAAACAACCTAAAGAGCATGAAAAAAAATCTGCTAAATAAAAAAATCTGCAAAAAAAAAAAAATAATAAAAATAAAATAAAAAATAATACATATATATTGCTTTGTCATGTTTGCTGCCTTTGTTTCTTCAATTGACCCCTTTATTGAGCTATCTTAGGATTTCTTGCTCCATAAGTGAATTTATGTGTTGTCCAAGCTTTCTGGTGTATCACGGACTCAAAGAAGACCTTCCCTGTGGATTCTGTTATCATTATTGGAAATAACTGGGTGGACTAAAGTACTTTGACTAAGATGCAAGCAAAGGACTATTGGTGAGCTACATCCATGTTAAAGCTTTATACCTGGAAACATTGAACTTTATGGGAAATTCTAATGGGGACTGGGATGACATGACCAATACAGGTCTGTAAAGGTGCTTTTGTTAATGCTGCTATTGTTTTTTTTCCTCTTTTGTCCTTACTGATTGAATTTGTAAATATATAATTTGCTGTTGGCTACAATACAGTTTTTGTATGCAGTCTTAGACTCTTTCTCTATTTCTCCAGGGCAATTAAGTTGGTTTTCCTCCCTTACATTTAACAGTGTCTCATTTTAACGAAGAACGTTACAAGTTGCTTTGTCACAATTTGTAAAGTGTATTAGAGTTATTCATTATTTTGTTTTATCCACTAAATGTTACACACCCACTGTGTGCCAAGAGTTAAAATGATGAGGTTTAATCTTGGTCAAGTATAATAATAGTATAATAAAAGTAAAGTTTAGTACAAAAAAGCTATGTTCAGTAAAGATTGTCACATGTAAATGAGATATAAAAAGTTTTTTTTTATAATTTGAAGACTAAACTTCACTGAATAATGTATATAATGTAAAGTAATTTTAACTTAGACTAGTAGTGTCATGTATGGGTGCATACCTTTCAGCCTCTTTGTACTTCCCGGCCTGCTCTAACTCATAAGCCCGGCGTATGTAGAGAGAAGATACTTCTTCCTGGGTCATGCATTTCATGGCAAGCTAGGTCAAAACACAGGATTTTAAAAGAAACAGCGCTTTACAGTTTATTTCACAGTAATGGTGATTGAGAACCTTAAGCTGTCAGAAACCATGCCCTATTCACTAAATAGCACATATAAATCACCAAATGCACCATAATATGTAGTGTAACTATGTACCCTAGTGAACATGGAATACTCATGCATTATTTGGTGTGCATATCCATGTATAACTTGGCTGCTGAAGACTGCTGAAACACAATACGCTGTTGCACAAATAACAAGGTGTAGGAACTCTTTCACTACCTTGTCAAATGCTTTTCCATAGTGACCTAGATTTTCACATGTAGGCTTTAGGGAGTAGGTTTTGATTTGGCAAACTAAAAAGAATAAAGCAACTTTACCAACAAACAACTGTGTTCTGTGGTTCTGCCATTCAAAGACAGCTGTGTTGTGACCTCTGTGTATAGTTAAGTTCTCCAGAAAAAAAGTTCTTGCCTTGTGTGCTTCCTCCCATCTTCCCGACTGAGTGTACATGTCAATAGCTTCTTTGATATGGCCTCCTTTTACAAACAGGTGCTCTGCTACCTGTAGATGGAATGAAAGTAAAGCTGTTATAAAAAAAACACTTTAAACAAAAACATTTAAAAAAAGGTAAATAGAGTTAGGGTCTAAAATGTAAGAGTTTCTATAGACTATAAACACATACAGCAGGAAATAGCTCAAGTGTCAAGAAATATATATATAATAATAAATATTTAAAAATAATACAATATAAAAATATTATATTTTTTATAATCTAATATATAATACTATAATTAATGGGTTGGACAAAGAAACTGAAACACCTGGTTTTAGACCACAATAATTTATTGTCTCGACGGACAGTTCTGGTGGAAACAGGAGAGTTGAGGTGCACTTTGAATCAGTTAATCCTGTTGGATGTGGTTGGTCCTTTTTGGTGGTATGCTGACATTACCCTGGATACCGTGGCTCTTGATACATTACAAAGACTTGCTCTCTTGGTCACAGATCCGCCAGCAAGACGTGCACCAACAATTTGTCCTTTTTTAAACTCTGGTATGTTACCCATAATGTTGTGTGCATTGCAATATTTTGATCAAAACTGCGCTTTTACCCTGCTTATTGAACCTTCAAACTCTGCTCTAGATAAAGCATTAATTTTGAATTTCTAACAACTTGGTGCCGTGACCCGGATGGCATACTGAAACCTACTTGGTGAGTAAACGTCATTTCGAACTGAAGAGATGTTTTGGCTGGATAAAATAGGAGTTAGTAACTTTTCCTCTCTGAACTGAGAGATGTTTGTTTGTTACTTCTAGAAGCTAGGCCAGGACAATATTTCAATAACGGTTTTTATCGCGATAAGAAATGTTTCAATAATGGTGATATCATTTTTGTGGCATATCTATATGTATTATTTACAGAGTCTCTCACAGACAGCCGTTTTTTAGCGACGCAATCAGCCTCCTTAGCCGGGCTACGTCAGTGCGGGATGACGTAATCATACAGGCACGTAGCCGGCTAGGCTAGGCTAGGCCTGGGTCGGCTCCGGTCTGCTCTGCATCGCATCTAAAATGTCCTGCGATGAAGCGAAACGGACACTAACCGAGCGGATCTCAGCCGCGCTCCGCTCTGCACCTAGAATCTCCTGTGATTAAGCAAAACCGACCCTAACCGAGCGGATCTCAGCCGCGCTCCGCACCTAAAATCTCCTCATGAAGTTATTTATAGTTGATATTTGTTTGAGGTTTGTTTATTTGATGGGGATATCATGTTCCCTTTATGTATATAAAGGCTTTTTGTTTTCCCTATCCTGGTTGAAGCACTTTTTTTTTATTTGTTAAATTTGTTTACAAAAGAATAAGAAGCTCTGCCTCTCTTGTAATGTAAAGTTATTTATATTGGTAATATCTATATAGGTTATAGGTTTGTGTTTGACAGAGATGTCGTTTTTATTTTGCTACATGCTAATAAAAGTGAGCATTGATTTATTCTGACCATTTTTTATTTCTAAAGTATTATACAGTTTTTGTGAGAGGAGGCTTTAAAGACTTAAATTAAAATTTCAGATAGCAGTGTACAGATTTTCATTGCAGGGATTCTTAGCAGTTTTTCTAAGGCCTTCAAAGTTTTTATATAGATATCGAAATTATATTGTATCGACCGAAATTAAGGAATATATTTTGATATAAATTTTGGCCACATCATCCAGCAGTACTAGAAGCTTAACATTAGTAACTGTTATCCTCTCTGAACTGAGAGATGTTTGTTTGTTACTGCTAAAAGCTTAACATCCTGAATCCTGAATTGTCTGAGAGTGACCTCTCTGATGGGTCAGAATCTGTCATCAGATAAAGATTCTGGCCATGCTACTGGTAAAACACACTTTCCAATCTGTGTTAAAATGAGACCTGTAACTGTTGTATCCTCTGAGGTACTTAATAGGAGAAATGCAGGTGGTGAATCTAGAGTAGAAATTGGGCACATTCCTTTAGATGCAGCAACTTTGGACACAATATCCAAAGAGTTTAAATCTCCAAGGGAAATGGGGCTCGACTTCAGCAAAGATGGTAGACAACTTGCTAAAAAGGTGTTGAATGCTTTGGGTGACAAAGGCCAGAACCTTGACAAAGGGTGGGAAGCTTTTGATGACTGGATTAAATGTAAATGCCGTGAAACAACTGATTGGGGGCAGATTACCAACTGAAGACACAGAAAGGGAGAGTCTGCAGCAGACTTCTGTGAGAGGTTTGAAAGAGTTTTTCTGCATCATTCTGGTATTAGCTTCTACAATGCTGATAACCTCAACAATACAACTGATGGTCCCCATTTTAGACAGCTGGTTGAGTCACTTTAAACAGATCTTAGACAAGCTCTGGTGACTGCTGTTCCAAACTGGGGGAAAACTAAATGGGTTGATCTTAAGAATGAACTGGATCATTTGGATGTGGATCTTGAACCAAACTATGTTCCTGCATCCATAGACATCCTCTCAAGAGAAATGGATCAAACTTGGGTTCAAATCAAACATTCTCTAATCAGAAAAAAAGAGTGCCACTACTGCCATAGAATTGGTCACTTTTCTCGAGCTTGTCGTAAAAAGCAGGCAGATAGACGCAAAAATGGATGCCAGTTCTAGAGGCAGCACAATGGGAAATTCTTTTGGCCGGCTCTCACAGGAACAGATGATCAAGATTTTACAGGGTGTCACAGGGCAGTTGGCTTTGATATTCAGTGCTCTACAGGGAGTCACACGGATATCTACAATTTCTAAGAACTGGATTTCAATGGTTTCAAATCACAAAGTAGAATCTTAAGTGTCTTATGAACACGCTAAATTTACCTATCAGGTTAAGCTCATCATAAGCTTAGTAGCATGTTAACAACTCCTTATTGAGATTTGAGTGCACTTTTTGAACTGTTTTTGTTTTATTCTAGCAAGGGACTTGAGGTCAGTCCTGATTTAGTTATGCTGTGCTGGTGTACAACATTTGTAAATGTGCCAGGCACATTTAAAGATCTATGATACTGTAGGTCTTGCATTGTTTTTTATGCAAGAAAAAAAAAGTTAAAAGACTATATGATCAATTTAAAATTGTTATACATTGAATAAACCACTATACGATCAATTTAAGTTTTATACTATTCAGTTACAACCTGTAGTTTGAGTTCCTGATCAGTGGAACTCTGAATATGGCTGAACTGATGTCTTAAAAGAGATCCAGATGGTTTCTGGATCAAAGGGGGAAGCTAACATAGCTTTACCAAAACAATTTGGTCACAGTAGGGTAATTCAAATAATTTTCTCACCTGTGGTGAGATGAACACTCAGACAACTAACGAGATTAGAGCAAATGTCTTGTTATTTCTGGTCAATGGGTCATGGTGAGGAAATCAATCTACTCAGAGTAGAATGTCTCATTGAGTTTTGTTAGTTTCTGCTTGTACCCCAGAATTGAGATCTAGGGGACAGTAAGAGAAGATGTGGATAATGCACAGAGCCTCTGGGAAGAACTATGTTTTTCATGCCATGTGGGCTACCCCAGCAGGTGAAGACATTTCAACACACTGTGTATCATCATAGCAGCCTCTTCTGAGGCACAGATAGTGGGGATAAGCAGATAACCTACAAAAAAATAATAAAATACATAATCAACATCAATGAACAATTTACTGCTCAGTGTTTTCTCTGTTACAGATCTGTTGGAGCCAGTACTCCAGCCAATCCAGCATGGCGAGAACAATTTGTGACGTGTCTGATGCAAGCCTCAACAGTTGAAGAGACATCTGTGGTTCAAAGTGGACTTCCCAGATGACCTGCCTTTCACCGACGTTGAAGCAATCGCCATGGACATACACACACATCCACACACACACCCACACACTGTGGCTGCTCACAAGCTGAAGTTGTGATGTCATCACCACATGGAAGCAAGCCTCTTGGAAAACCATGGACAACTACTGGAACTTTCTTCTTTTTTTCCTTCAGGAACATTTTTGGGACCAAGTAACAGCCATAAACAGCTCCAATACTTCACTTTAACTTTTCTGACATTTATGGTACAATCACAGTTGCATAGTTACAGCCCCTTTAATTGTTTATACATATGAGAATTTATTGTACATAGTTTTGTGATTCTTCATGTTGGGAGAATCAGAGGGAGCAATGAGAGATTCAGTCAACAACAAATTGTACTTTTATTAAGTTTAACATTGAGAGATTCTGTGAATAGCAAATACTGCTTTCCTTAGGTTCTAAACTGTCTCACTCCTTAACACCCGCTATTCCCCTATACACTCCTAACCTTTTGTCCTCACCCTTATCTCTCACATACGTCTCCTTTGTTTTAACATAAGTTGATAGAGACACCCCAAATGATGACACCCCACACATACTCCATAAACCCTTACCCTTTATCCCCTGCTGTGTTCAAATCAGTTTCTACTGTATGTAAAGTCCTGCTGAAATGTCTTTGACTGACTTGTCTGTGTAAGACTATCTGACTGACATACAGAGAGGGAGCAACGACCAACTAAGCCTGTGCCCGTGTAGATTTTCTGTCTGCACGAGAATAAACTTAAGTCATCTCTCAAGCTGTCTCCTGACTGCTGAATCTAACTCTTAATTCCTGATGCCTGAATTTCTAACAAATGGAATCAAAGTGATTCTGTGCAACATACATGTTCCAAATAGGATTTTATTAACGAAGTTAACAAGATCTTGGGTAACAAGGGGGACAGATTATATTAGTGGTTGATTTTAACCAAGTAATCGATGCCACTATTGATAAATGCTTGTTCAGGGGTGATCTAATGCCCCGGGATAGGGCAGCAATTCATGCCTTAATAGAGGAAACCTGACTAGTGGATATATGGCGATTAACAAATTTTTTTTCTCATTGTCACAAAACATATTCAGGGATAAAGATAACATCAAGCTCTAAACAGGTAGTTGATAAAACGATTGCTTCAATTTTATAGTCAGACCACGCATCAGTAGAACTGGATGTGGATTTAGAAAAGGGGCAAAGAGGGAGGTGGCGAATGAATACCACATTATTACAGGATGAAACATTTAGTGATTTATTGGCCTGGGAGCTGACTTTCTTTTTTTAAAATCAATTTAGGGACCACAGAAAAGAAACTCTGTGTGGGAAGCCTTCAATGCATATATCAGAAGGATATTAATTGCTCAAACATCTGCAGTGGCTTGCAAAAGTATTCATACCCCTTGAAATTTTTCACATTTTGTGTGATGTGCAAAAGTATTCAGCCCTCTATATCAATACTTTATAGAGCCAACTTTCACTACAATTACAGCTGCAAGTCTTTTGGGGTTTGTCTCTACCATCTTTGCGCATTTAGAGACTAAGATTTTTGCTCATTCTTCTTTATAAAACAGCTTAAGCTCAGCCAGGTTGGATGGAGAGCGTCTGTGAACAGCAGTTTTAATGTTTTGCCACAGAAGTTCAATGGTATTTAGGTCAGGACTTTGACTGGGTCGTTCTAACACAGGAATATTCTTTAATCTGACCAATCCACTGTAGCTCTGGCTGTATGTTTAGAGTCATTGCCTTGAATCTCCTCCCTGTCCCTGCTGAAGAAAAGCCTCCCCACAGCATGATGCCGCCACCACCTTGGGGATGGTGTGTTAAGAGTGATGTGCAGTGTTACTTTTTAGCCACAGAAAGCACTTTGTATTTAGGCCAAGTTCAACTTTGGCCTCATCTGACCACAGAACCTTCTATCACATGTTTGGTGAACAAACAGCACTTCTTATGTCTTTCTTTTAACAGTGGCTTTCTTCTTGACACTCTTCCGTAAAGGACAGATTTGTGGAGTGCACGACTTACAGTTGTCCATGGGCCTCTTGGCTGCTTCTCTAATCAGTGCTCTTCTTGCTCGACCTGTCAGTTTATGTTGAAGGCCATGGTAGGTTTGCAGGTTTGAATACTTTTTCTATTTTTGGATGATTGACTGAACAGTGCTCATTGTGATGCCTAAAGTGTGGGATATGTTTTTATAACCTAACCCTGCTTTAAACATCTCCACAACTTTAACTTTGATCTGTCTGGTGAGTTTCTTGGTCTTCATGATGCTGTTTGTTCACTAGTGTTCTCTAAAAAACCACTGAGGTTAATACACAACAGCTTTATTTATAATGAGACTAAATTACACACAGCCACACTCTAATTTCTTATTTAGTGACTTTCTGAAGGCAATTGACTGCACTGGATTTTATTTAGGGATTTTAGAGTAAAGAGGGCTAAATACTTTTGCACATCACACTTTTAAGATTTTTATTTTATAAAATTTTGAAAACAATGGATCATTTTAATTTCATTTCACAATTATGTGCTACTTTGTTCATCACTTAAAATTTCCATAAAATACATTTAAGTTTGTGGTTGTAAAGTGACAAAATGTGAAAAAAGTTCAAAGTGCAGGCCACTGTAAAAGAAAAAAGAACTTGATTTAGCTAAATAAATTGGAAACAGAAATTGCAATGTTAGAAAAGGACTTTACTCAGAGACATTACTCAGACCACTTGTATCAAGATATCTGTAAACATAAATATAACCCGCATGACATATATAATAGGAAAGTAGAGTATGCACTTTTTGGAAAAGTAGTTTCTATGAGGGAGGGGAAAAGGGTGGGAAAATCCTTGCCTGGCAATTAAAGCAACAGGATACAGGTAACATTATTCCGGTTATAAAGAATGGGGACATGACTAATCATCAAAAAAAAAAATTCTGTCTTCTAAATATTTTATGCAAAACTATATAAATCATCTAATTCTAACCCAGAGAAACTAAATCAGTTTTTCAAAAAATGACTCCATAGTTAGTTGCCTACTTAGATTTGCCAGTTACTGAGGAGGAAGTTCTGAGCTCTATGAAAGTAGGAACATTACTAGGTGTGGACAGCTTTTCAATCAAATACTATAAAAAATACATAGATATAATATGCCCTATACTAACAGAAGCATTTGAATATGGCTCTCTACCCACAACAAAAAAGCTAGAGATGTGACAGATCCTTCTAGTTTTAGACCCATTAATGTTGATTGTAAAATAATAATTAAAATAGTAGCTTCTGGCTTGGAGGAAGTTTTGCCCAGCACAGTAAATCGTGATCAAGTACGCTTTATACAAGGCAGATCCTCAGTCAATAATATGAGAAGATTATTACAACTAATGTGGTAGACTTCCTCAAATGATCACATGCTTCAGTGGTAACCATTTTTCTTGATGCCCTTTCGCATTTTGCCCTTTCACATTTTGGGTTTGGCTCTAGTCTCATAACATGGGTTAGATTATAATATAAGAACCCTAAAGCAGTTTCTTGATTCTTTAGGATATCAAAAGAGATGAGGTGAGGCGGTCCCCTTTCACCCCAAAGCAATGCCAATATAGCTTTTCCCAGTATAATCTGCTTCGGCTTTAAATGGGTCCCAGTTAGAATAAAGTACCTGGGAATAAAATTTAGAAGGAACTAATAACAGTGTTAAACTATGAGGCCCAGCTATACAAGATAAAAATTAACTTGGATAAATGGCAGAAACTGCAGTTGTCTCTCTGGGGTAATGTAAATGTTATTAAAATGGTATTTGTGACCCAGTTTAATTATGTTTCTATGATAATACCTTTGAATATCCCTGTATCTATGGTTAATGAATATGACAATCATTAAATAATGATGGAATAGAAAGAGAATGTATAATCTGTCATTCAAAATGGCCAAATTAGCTTGGACATCCTCTCACAATGTACAGAGAAAACCTCAAATCCTATACTATCCCATGTCCCAAGACATGTTTGGACGAAAATACATAAAGTACTTAAACTATCACGTTTCAAGCAAGCAAATGCCTCACTTTGGCAAAATCCTGAAATTCATTTTGGTAAACAAACAGTCTACTGGAAATGATGGCAATCTAAAGGGATAAATACTTTAAGTGACCTTTATGAAAAAGGGGCATTTATGTTATACACTGATATTGTAAAGAAGTATGATTTTGTTGAGCCAGTGGCGGTTTTGGGAAATATTTACAAATTAGGCACTGTATCAAACAAAAATTTTGCAATAAAGATAGCAATCCTTTAACGGAATATTTCAGTATGCAATATGAGTCACATAAAGCATCAACATTTTATAGGATAATTAATCAGTTAAATAGCAACACATGCGTGAATCTTATAATAATATGTCAGAAAGACTTCATGATGATGCATGGGAGGGAATTCTGTCTAGAGTAGGCAGAGACATTAGAGAGGTTAAAGGGAAATCTATTTAGTAAAAGATTTTGCATAGGTACTATTGGACTCCATCCAGACTTTTCAAAATAGGTCCTGTTGATGATTTATGTTGGAAATGCCATACATAGATTGGTACAGTGTTTTCATATGATATGGGAACGCCCAGCAACATACCCCTTTTTGGATAGTATCGTCGAAGTAATGGGAGAATGGCTGGGACTTACATTACCATAACAAACCTTGCTTCTGCTTTCTTGGAGATCGAACAGAAATCAATAAGTAACAATGAGTGTGCCTAATTTGATAAAAGTTGGATTAATAACAGCCACACAGAGTACAAACTTGAGTGATAAAATGATTAAATTGCATTATATGAGGTCATGCTGGGGAGACTTAATGGCGAGAGGAAAGTGAAAAGCCTATAGGACAGCTTTAGGAACCACATGCATTTGACTTGACCTGTATATGCAAACCTTAACCTTGTATTATTATATTGGTTTTATATGGTAATGTTTTACTGTACAGTGTATGACAAAAGTGAGCATATCTGAATTACAAAAACCACCACCATGTTTTACATGCAGTATGATGTTGGTACTTTTGTGACCTTCTGGATGAGTTGTCCATGCCCATTGGAATAATTTATTTTAAATATTGATGGTCTAAACGGTCTAAAGCGCTGCCACTATGAGCGGGAGGATGCAGGTTCGAACCCCCGCTTATGCAGCTTTGCCATCAAGCTGCCGGCTTTTAGAGGGAGCAAAATTGGCCCTGCTCTCTCTGGGTGGGTAGATGGCTCTAAAATCACTAAAGGGCTTCTGTGAGCTGATATATCGGGACCAAGTCGCTGTGCTTTCCTCAGAGTGTGCTGTGATGCTGCTCGGCAATGCTGCATCAGCAGCAGCTCGAAAAGAAGCGGTTGCTGACTTCACATGTATCGGATAAAGCATATGTTAGTCTTCACCCTCCTGGTGTGTTGGAGCATTACTAGTGATAGGGGGGGATAGGGGGGAGTCCTAATGAGTGGGTTGGCTGTGCAAAATTGGGGAGAAAATGGGAAAAATTAGAAATAAATAAAAAGATATATACATATATATATTTGTGATAAGCCCACAGAAAATCTGGAAATTCTGTGATTGAGCTGAAGAAAATAAAACTGAACAGTTTACACTTCTAAACTGATGCAAATGCTTAGAAGAGCAACGCTGTATGTAAAGTTTGTAGCATTCATGTAAGCATAAACCATAAGCTAAACAAAGAAATAAGCTATACAGAGTGCCGGTACTGCAAAGCAGTTAATGACTAGCATCCATGTCTCCAGACAACACCTTGCTGAAGACAGCAGCATGTATGAT
Source organism: Astyanax mexicanus (assembly GCF_023375975.1). Taxonomy (NCBI): domain Eukaryota; kingdom Metazoa; phylum Chordata; class Actinopteri; order Characiformes; family Acestrorhamphidae; genus Astyanax; species Astyanax mexicanus. The sequence continues at coordinate 56,318,648 of NC_064408.1, forward strand.
GTGTGGGATTATTTATTGCCTAAACCAACAGCAGCAAAATACCAGTAACAGCAGTATATTGAGGGGAGAAATTACCAGCAGAGACTTTAAAACTAGCATTTAAAGTGAAATCTTGCCAACGAACACAGTGACAAACACTCTGGCTAACACAGGTCAGCAGCAGTACTCAGAAGATGCATTCTACAGACATGACAAATACCTTCCTGACAGTGTAAAAGATAAACCAAAGAGTGTCGTTTTGGATGACCAGCCCTTATCAATCCTTGATAATGTGTGTTTTCACTGACTACATGAACCTTTAGAACCAAGTTACAATCTACCTACTTAGTGCTAACTCACAGGCACCACTGTACTGTGGCTTACGCTGTTTGCTTACGCAGCTGACCGTGATCTGCTGGCCACACTAACAGCAAATCAGTGGGGGCTGCTCAGGAAAACGCTCGCTGTTCATGAGCCAGTAACCTGCGAGTTTAGCACCATGTCTGCCAACATGATCCCCGCTGTTACAGACCTCAAACACACTCACACACAAAAAAAACTAAAAGTGCACTCAGTTGTGACTAAATATAAGCACATTTCCCCCATTTTAGCTTAATTTTACTGGCTGCCCATATATTTTAGGGTTCATTTTAAAATTATTTTATTTATTTTTTAATCCACACATGGTCTTACCCAGTCCTTGCTTTCGGGGCTGCTACACACCTACATGCCCATTTACTCCCTTAAGTCAGCTGATCAACTGCTCCTGAATGTCCCTTAAACTAAATATAAGCTTAGAGGGAACCATGCCTTCGCAATAGCAGCCCCTAGATTGCTGTTTGTTTTTGATTTTTGTTTTTATTTTATATCTCACACTGATATCACTATTTACTTTATTTTATGTAAAGCACTTTGTCTTTTTTTAAGTGTTAAAATGCTATATAAATAAAGTTGTTTTGGATATAACCTAGACATAGACAGTTAAATATGTTTCTTAATAGCTAGTTTTTCCACTACATGTGTAGGTTTAGCTGTGTCTTTTTATGTATATAGGTTTGCGTGTGCGTATGTTGGCTGTATTATCTAAAATATCTGAGCCCATATTAATTAAGGGGAAAAGTACTTGCTACAAAACAATACTTAAGCACGATTTTGTGTGTGATCCCAAAACAACCACCAAATCACACGCACTGCTCCTAACTTGGTGTGGTGCAGTGGATACCACCACCGCCTGCCAGTAAGCTACCATGTGGGAGACTGGGGTTCAATTCCAGGTGTGGGTAACTATGCTGTGCTACACCAATAATAGTCCTTGGGCAAGACTCCTAACACTGCATTGTAATTACTTTGTAAGTCGCTCTGGATAAGAGCGTCAGCTAAATGTAATGTAATGTAATTAAAAGCAAACACACATGCACATAAATTTACAACAAATATCTTATTTTTTTAACTTTGCATAATTATAACAAAATATATAAAATTTTAAGAAACTAAGCCAATTAACAATTGAAAAATATTCAAAATAATACAACATAAAGTCAACATATTAACACTATAAAATAAATTATTTTGCATATAACAAGGTCTATAAATAAAGGCAACATCAAATAAACACAAAATTACCCATTTCACACTTCTGTATTGGTTAATACAGAAGCGTTGATCGTATTTCTGTCCGTTCAGAGATAATCATAAACAAATGTTCTGCTTTGTAAAACTTGTCTGCCATAATTTGAAAAAAAATCTTTTAATATGAGAACAGCACTTTAGCACTATCAGAAGAGCGCCTGCTGCTGTTTCTCACAGTATGAGTGCATTAAAAAAAAAGCAATTGCAAACAAAGCTTTCACAATTATTCACTCAGAAAAGAGATGCATGCAAATAACACAGTCCATCTACAATTTGGAAAAGGTTTCCCTCGTCCCCCAGATGAGCCCAGAACCCGTCCTGAATGTGGCATTATTTACATGGGACAAGTGATTAAACTCTATAAAATGCTGCACAAAAATACATATATAAGAGGTGCAAAAATACTTCCAGAACAGTATATACCTTTTGAATATTTTTTTAATGTGCGATAACATTAATGCACATTGAAATGTGGAATGTTTTATTCATTAACTGGAGAACAAAGGGAGTTGTGACTAAACAGCCATTTCAATACTTCAATTTCTTTACTTAAAGAATAACATATTGTAAATGCATATTAAACCTGTGTCTTACTTGTGCAATAGAACATTTGAAATATTCAGAGAGGAATATGATGATGCAGGGACTTTGCAAAAAGGTCAATAGCAAGCTAAAAATTAAGATTGACATGTTACCCACCGCTGCAATGTCACCATGATTAAGCTTGGAGGAAAGTCACCAACTACCTTACCTAATTAGTATTTTTTCAACTGTTTAAAATGATATGTTACTAAGATTCTAGTATATGTTGAAATAAAGAGAGGGACCAAAAGCAAATCAGACACATCATGGTGTGGGCCCCTCTTGCAGTTGTGGCCCTAAACAATCGCATAGAGGGTTTTTGCCAGCAGCCGTCCCTGCTTGCTGTCTTTGAATGAAGGTCAGCTAATACAGTTTATTTGTTGTAGGTATTTCACAAGCTGAGCTTTTCAAATGTGCAGCTACTCAACCATTAAATGCTTTTTTTGTGTATTGCATCTAATTTGGTAAATGGAATACTGCCTTTTATTGGTGTATGCCCAATTTAAATGGTGTGAAGAAAAAGGTTCTTAAAGAGTTCAGGCTACAAACTGTCCAAGAAAGAAAACAAATGGAACAGAGTTATTTGCTATTCTTTATCAGAATTTTGATACAAGGGCTCTCCTACCTCAAACTCCTGTATGGAGGCGTAGTGCTGGGCAATCTTTAGGTAATACTTGGATGAAGAGCTGTCCTCCTGCAGCTCCACGATATGAAGTGCTTTTTTCCACTGCCGGGCTCCTATGGCCGATTCTACTGCTTTAAAAGAGCACCTTAATCATAGAAAAAAGGATTAAATAAGAAATCAAAAAAGAAAGAATATTGGACACGGATCTGAGAGGATTTAGGCATGCTTTTTTGATCGATCTCCCAAAAGTCCTGTTTATGATTACAATATCTCACAATGTAAGTAAATATTTTTAATACATCTTTTCATGGGACAATACTGAATATATGACAGTTTGGTCCAATGTATTCAGTGTAAATCCAGTGGCAACCTGTGAAGCTCTAGTGGACTCCATGACCAAGAGAGTTAAGGGAGTGTTGGAAAATAATGGTGGCCACACAACATATTGATGCTTTGTGTACAATTTGTCATTTTATTTAGGGGTGTACACATCTTGTTGCCAGTGGTTCAGATATTATTGACATTTTAAAGACACAGCAAATCAACACTGTTATACAAGCTGTACACTGACTGTATTGTATCAAAAGTGTTATATGAAAAGATATAATAAAACATTTGCAAAAATGTGAGGCGTGTACTGACATCTAATAAAGCCTCTAACATGTACTCATCTCACTCAATATGTGTGTCAGTGCAGGTAAAACACTGATTAAAATGATACCATTTATTATTAAGCCTCACCCAGCTTCTATGTAATGGTTGATAGCAGCATCCATTTGTTTCTGTTGAACCAAGTAGTCACCCCAGGCCTCCTCCAAGTTTACTACTTCCGAAGGGAAGGCCACACGAGCCAGCTCCACAGCTGTAAGGACGATTACCCATTGAAAAGGTCTTACTAATATATCCAAGCAATGCATGGTTTAAAAGAAATCTGGCTGCACTTCTACACAAACAACTCTCTGGGCTTTAACGTTCCATTTACACTGTTTTCACAGAGACAGATGCTATACACAAAAACTGAAACATCATTTCGAAAAAGTTTACTTGAAATGGGGAAAGAGTCTCTGCAGAAGCTTTTAAATACTATTACAAACACATTTTATCTCTTGTTATATTCTATCAATGTCATCTGAAAGAGTTATAATGATCCCAGCTAATTTGCCATTGGGAAAATAATAAGTTCAAGATACAAGCTCACCTTTTCTGAAGCTTTTGCCCTTGCAGTAACAATCCAGGGCCCGTTGATTATTCTTAATTTTTTTTAAAAGGTCACCCGCCTGTTGTGGTCAGAAAAAAAATTAGACCTTTGACAACTACAACTCAGCAATATATAATGGCTGCTTAAATGCACAGTTAGCTATAATTTGACTGTGGTGTAAATAATAATATTGTTATTCTATGTTACACATTAAAATTACAAATTTCAAATACAAATAAGCTTACATGTATACATATAACCATATAACCTGGTAAGTAAAGAAGGTGCTAGGCTTTTTGTAGCAAAGTCTGCCGAAAGATAATGGTAATGGGCTGAATGTTGTTTGTTCTCGCTGTTCTTGTGGTAATTTGTCACATACGTTTGTCTAAAGGTCTGAGCAGTTGAGGCAGTGGACCTAGTGCTACTGAACATAGTGCTTCTGGATCCTTGTCCAGCCAGTATCAGACTGTAGCTGTTGCAGAGTTCTGCTCATGCAACCCTAACGCATAAATGATTGTGTACTCATATTGTGCCTAAGTAGTGTTCTGAGGATGGTTGTTTTTTTATACTGTTAAAGCTATTGAGCCCAGAATAAGTAGTGTTATCTATTTGTTGTTTAAATACATTGTCAGTCTTGGATACATTTCTCTGTGGGTCTGAATAATTGGCAGTTGAGGCAATAGACCATGAACATAGTGTTATGCTGTACTTCTGGATCCTTGTCAAGCCAGTATTAGATTGTCATTGTGGTTGTTGTTGTAAGTTGAGCAAATAATAATACATCCTGGCTGAGACCTATGCGTAACTCCAGTTGTTAGGCTCATGATTTATCATCTTCCAGTCTTATGTTACTACAGTCAATGTGATGTTTAGCTATAAAACAATATAAAAACAGATGGAAACAAAATATCATATATATTTACCCTTTCATAGAACTCTCCTTTGATGAGGGCAACAGTAATGCGGTTGATGACATCGTTGCTGGTCAGGACCTCATCCATGCTTATGATGAGCCAGGCAGCTTTAGTTGGAAGCCCTGCCTTTAGGTACAGGTTAATAGCCCCTGTGTAGTCACCCTCTTTTTCCTTCACCTCCCCTGCCATTTCGTTCTGATTGGTCTCAATCAGCCAGGCGTAGTAATTGTGGCGTAGACTGTCCAACTCAGGATGACCCTGGAAAATGCCAGCAAACCTGCATGATTAGGCAGGAAACAGACAGCAACTAGAAACCACCTAAAACCAGATATGTATTTCCTAAAGGAAATACTGGAGCTTGCAAAGTAAAAGTCATAGATTAGACTGACATTTATATATGGACAAAAATAGTATGAAAGATAGATAGACAGATACAGCAGCTAGAAAATGATGTGAACCTTTTGAATGCATGTTTTCTGCATATTTTTGTCATTAAATTTAATCTGATCATCATTTAAGTCAAGAGTCCTGACAAATATAATGTGCCTAGTAATAATAAAAAGAAACTAAAAAAGTAGGCTTTGAAAAAAGCTCACCAATAATGTTGAAAAAGTGTATAAAAAGCTAAAATAAAACTGTACAAGCAAAAGTACAAAAAAAAAACTAAAAACTTAAAATAAATGGCCATCTTAAACCCAGTGCAATCGAAATTTCACTGTTACCTTAAATATGTAAATAGTAATAGTTCTTAAATTTGACAGTACTGATTAAAGCAGTGTAGAGTCCAAAAATTGTGGCTAAATTGTGCAATGCAGATAAGTCTGGATAAAAGAGCAATGTCCACAAAAAGAGACAAAAAAAACAGAGAGAGAAAAAAACAGAGAGAGAGAACTAGAGAGAGAAGAGAGAAAAGAGAAGTACAGAGAGAAGTAGAGACGTAGAGAGAGAGAGAAGAGAGTGAGTGACGATTAAAACAAGACAAGTAGAGAGAAATAGAAAAAAGCAGACAAGTAGAGAGAGAAATAGAAAGAGTTAATGAGAGAAAAAAAGTATAGTTTTATCATAAAAAGCACAGTTTTATAAAATAATACTAAGCATATATTTTACTAAGTACATCACCAGTATAAAATCAGCACAGCCAAATAAAGTATACTTTTTCAAAGTAGACTGAAATACAGATTAAGTAGGTAAAAATATACGTATAGTAGAAGAAGTATATTTGAATTATTGCACATATAGTTCAAGTACACTATTATTATGTTTAAATACACAACTTTTTTTTTTTACAAGGGATGTTGCAACCAAACTCTGTGCAGTAAAGAGGCAGCTTCAGACTCGCCTACACATTCGGTAAAACAGGTAATAGTGTACTTGAACTATTTGCAAAATAATTCAAGAATACTTCTTCATTTTCTGCTTATACGTATATTTTTACCTACTTAATCTGTATTTCAATCTCTTTTAAAAATGTATACTTTATTTGGCTGTGATGATTTTATACTGGTGATGTACTTAGTAAAAATATATGTGATTTAAAGCGAGCTGTTCATGATCAAAAACCTCCAAACCTATGGGCTAAATAATCCAATCAAACGCAGCAAAATGTTAGCTAAAATAAAAAGGGAGAAGATAGATATAATCTTCTGGCAGGAAACCCATCTCTCAGATGGCGAGCATGACAAACTAAGAAAAATGGGATATAGGAATGCATTTTTCTCATCATATAGAAATGGGAAGAAAAGGGGAGTTGTTATCCTTATTTCAAACTCTGTTAGGTTTGAACTGCTATCTGAAACAAAAGATAAGGAGGGCAGATATGTTTTAGTAAAAGGAAAAATAGACCAAAAAGAAATAACTTTATTCAATATATATGCCCCCCCAGGGAACCATACCTCTTTTTTTAGACAGGTATTCAATCTCATAACATTAGAAACATATGGCACCCTTATATGCGGAGGAGACTTTAATCTGCTCCTTAATCCTGCATTAGATACTACAAATAAAGAGAGAAGGAGAAACCCAGTCGAAAAATATGTAAATAAGGTCATTAAAGACCTAGGTTTGAATGATGTTTGGCGTTCAATACATGGATCAGATCCAGGATACACCTTCTACTCTGCACGATATGCCTTACATTCAAGAATAGACTATTTCTTAATGTTTGCTAGGGACTTACATAGATTGAAGCATTGTAAAATAGGTTCGCGGGATCTCTCGGACCACTCAGGGGTTTACTTAAATGTACATTTGGATGGTAGACGGCGTAATACATTATGGAAGTTAAATGTTGGCCTATTAAATGACCCAATGTTTAAAGAATCTATGGTATCTGATTTACAGGCGTATTTACAGGACAATGATAAAGGAGATGTTAATCCCTGTATATTATGGGACGCAGCTAAAGCTGTCCTCAGGGGAAAGATAATAGCTAGGGCAGCACAGAGGAAAAAGGTAAAAAATCTAAACCTGCTGACATTGCAAGAAAAATTGAGAGAGCTAGAACAACAGCAGACTGTAACTAAGGGTCAGCATATCATATCTCAAATCAGAGCTGTGAAACAGGAAATAGATAAAATATTAAGTGAGGAAGTAGAGAAGAATATTAGATTTATGAAACAGCGGTATTACGAGGCAGGACCCAGGGCAACGAAACTATTGGCCTGGAGGCTCAGAAAACAACAAGCAGAAAATGCTGTCCATAGGATAAAGGACCCCACCACAAATAAAATTCTTAACAATCCGGATGATATAGAAAAAACCTTTGAAGCATACTATAAGTCTTTATACTCTCAGCCGTATGAGACTAACAGACACGAAATCACCGAATTTCTCAATTCTTTAGACCTACCTACAGTAGGCAAAGAAAACAATGATAAACTTATTTTACCCATAACACAGGAAGAGATAGATAGGGCTATAGCAAGACTGAATAACAATAAATCACCAGGTACAGATGGATACCCTCCGGAGTGGTATAAAGCTATAAAGGAACACCTCCTTCCTGTGTTGGAATCCTGTTTTAATTATATCATGAAAGAGGGTTTTCTCCCTCCCTCTTGGAAAGAGGCTTACATATCAGTTATTGCAAAAGAGGGAAAGGACCGGTTAGACTGCACAGGGTATAGACCTATTAGCGTCCTAAATGCAGATTATAAAATTTATGCCTCTATTCTGACAAAGAGGATGGAAATTGTAATGCCCTTCTTGATAGACGAGGATCAAACAGGATTCATAAAGGACAGGCAGGCTCAAGATAATATAAGGAGAACTTTGCATGTTATTGAACAAATTAATAAAGAGAAGATAAGTTCCATTGTCCTCAGTCTAGATGCCGAGAAGGCTTTTGATTCGGTCAGGTGGGATTTCCTTTATCTCGTAATGGACAGATTTGGATTTAGTGCAGATTTTATACGTTGCATTCAAGTACTGTACTCCTCCCCTACAGCAAGAATAAAGATTAATGGTAGCCTCTCTAATACTATAATGTTACAACGGGGATGTAGACAGGGTTGCCCTGCTAGCCCTAGCCTCTTTAATATCTTTATCGAGCCTTTGGCCAAGTCATACGCCAAGAGAAAAGTAAAAAAGGTATATTAGTGGGAGGAGAGGAGTATAAAATAAGCATGTATGCTGATGATGTGCTTAACCAAACTGAAAGATAGCCCATATTGACTTTTGATTTAAAGTAAATATATGGAATTGTCAAACCCAGCTATTCTGTGACCTCATGTGTCCTTTTTTTTTGTTTTGTTTTTTCCCTCTCCCTTTTTCCTTTTAGCTTTCTCACTCACCTTATTATTTGTTCCCTTTTTTGAACACTGTGTCAGGTTGTTTTGTATCTCAAAATTGTGAATAAATAAAGAGTATAAAAAAAAAACCTCCAAACCTGACTGAACTGGAGATGTTTTGTTAAGAAGAATGATCCAAAATACCTTCAACCAGAGGTCAGACTCTCATTGGAAACTGTAGGAAGCGTTTAGAGACTAAAGAGCATCTACTAAATATTGAAGTCATTTTTCTGTTGGGGTGCCCAAATTTATGCACCTGCCTAAATTAATTATTGCCTGCCTAATTATTGCACACTTTCTGTAAATCCTATAAACTTCATTTCACTTTTTAAATATCACTGTGTTCTTCTGCTATATGATATATTTAACTGAAATTGCTGATGCCAACAACCAATGATTTATAAAGGAAAATCATGAAAACTATCAGGGGTGCCCAAACTTTTTTATACCACTGTACATAAACAGATGGATAGTTGTATAAAAGACAGACAGACAGACAGATAGATTCAGTTTACTCTTTAAAATGCATGCTCTATAGTGTGTAGACTGACTAGGTTCGAATAATCAATGTATCAGGACAGGTCTCAGCAACAACACACACCTGACAGTCACATGTTCCAGTACTTTATATACCTGTAAGTACCAGAAAATAAAAGCTGAAGATGTTGATCTTTTGTCTTATATTGGTCTTTTAAAATAGAACGCAAATGTGTTCAGTTAAAAGTAGAAATAATGTGCTTCATGAACACATAAAAACCTAGGCAGCATTAAACAACCTCCTACATCAGTGACTCCATCAGTCTTTAACGGATAACCTACACACATCCATTATATATCTATAACCATATCATCCATATATCACCGCTACCCGAATGTTTCTATACACACACACATGCACACAGTCACATAACACATTTAACATTTAAGACGTTTAGCTATTTTTATTTATTTATTTATTTTTTGTTATTTTGTTTTTTTATTATGTTAGGGATGGAAAAATGAAAAAATATAGGAAGCTTTCTTTTTTCTTTTTCTTTCAAGGGTACAACTTCTTCTTTTGTTTGTGCGTTTTTTTCCCCTCTCTTATTTTCTCTCTCTCATCTCTTCCCCATTATCTTTATTTTCGATTTGGTTTATTTTGTACATATATACACATCGTTATGTCCTCCCTCTGAACAAAGACCTTAGTTACCAGAAGTTTGTATAGTTTAATAAAAATAAAAAAAATAAAAAAATAATGGACTTCCCTGTTCCAATACTTTTGGAGGTAATTGTATGTACACCCCCTATCTTCTCTATGTAACATTCAATAATACAATTTACAGACCAACAAGTTCTTAAGAACTAGATAACAGACTCTTTAGAAAACCTTACAATCTAACAGAAAAAGCTTGCTAGTTGGCATAATGATCAACCTCATACCTTACAGCGATTAGTATGAAATTCAGAGCGGAAATGATGCTCAACCTAGCTGGAAAAGTTTTACTCTGTTTGGAAGGAAAAGTCTTGTCGAGTATAATGGTCCTTCTCAAAAAATGTGCATATTGTGATAAAGTCCATTATTTTCTGTAATGTACTGATAAACATTACACTTTCATATATTTTAGGTTCATTACACACAACTGAAGTAGTTCAAGCCTTTTATTGTTTTAATATTGATGATTTTGGCAAAAAAGTAAAGAAAAAACGAAAATCCTTATCTCAAAAAATTAGCATATTTCATCCGACCACTAAAAGAAAAGTGTTTTTAATACAAAAAAAGTCAACCTTCAAATAATTATGTTCAGTTATGCACTCAATCCTTGGTCGGGAATCCTTTTGCAGAAATGACTGCATCAATTCGTCGTGGCATGGAGGCAATCAGCCTGTGGCACTGCTGAGGTGTTCTGGAGGAACAGGATGCTTCGATAGCGTCCTTAAGCTCATCCAGAGTGTTGGCTCTTGCGTCTCTCAACTTTCTCTTCACAATATCCCACAGATTCTCTATGGGGTTCAGGTCAGGAGAGTTGGCAGGCAGTAATGCCATGGTCAGTAAACCATTTACCAGTGGTTTTGGCACTGTGAGCAGGGGCCAGGTCGTGCGGAAAAATGAAATCTTCATCTCCATAAAGCTTTTCAGCAGATGGAAGCATGAAGTGCTCCAAAATCTCCTGATAGCTAGCTGCATTGACCCTGCCCTTGATAAAACACAGTGGACCAACACCAGCAGCTGACATGGCACCCCAGACCATCACTGACTGTGGGTACTTGACACTGGACTTCAGGCATTTTGGCATTTCCTTCTCCCAAGTCTTCCTCCAGACTCTGGCACCTTGATTTCTGAATGACATGCAGAAATTGAGCAACAGTCCAGTGCTGCTTCTCTGTAGCCCAGGTCAGGGGCTTCTGCCGCTGTTTCTGGTTCAAATGTGGCTTGACCTGGAGAAACCTGTAACCCATTTCCTGCACACGCCTGTGCACGGTGGCTCTGGGTGTTTCTACTCCAGACTCAGTCCACTGCTTCCGCAGGTCCCCCAAGGTCTGGAATCGGCCCTTCTCCACGATCTTCCTCAGGGTCTGGTCACCTCTTCTCGTTGTGCAGCGCTTTCTGCCACACTTTTCCTTCCCACAGACTTCCCACTGAGGTGCCTTGATACAGCACTCTGGGAACAGCCTATTTGTTCAGAAATTTCTTTCTGTGTCTTACCCTCTTGCAATGATGGCCTTCTGGACAGCAGTTAGGTCGGCAGTCTTACCCATGATTGCGGTTTTGAGTAATGAACCAGGCTGGGAGTTTTTAAAAGCCTCAGGAATCTTTTGCAGGTGTTTAGAGTTAATTCGTTGATTCAGATGATTAGGTTAAAAAGCTCGTTTAGAGTACCTTTTTGATAATTTTGTGAGATAGGAATTTTGGGTTTTCATGAGCAAAATCATCAGTATTAAAACAATAAAAGACCTGAAATATTTCTTGTGGTGTGCAATGAATAATAAATATATGAAAGTTTAATTTTTATTATTTCATTATGGAAAAGAATGAACTTTATCACAATATGCTTATTTTTTGAGAAGGACCTGTAGAAGGGTAGTTAGTAAGGTACTAAGTGTACCTGGTCTCACGAGAGTTCTCCTTAGTGTTATTTCCAAACTGACCAAGAGTATTTTGACACCTGTAGTTGGTTTCTTTGGTCCAGATCAGTTGAAGAATTTGTTTACCAGGAGCGTTTTCCTCCCCTTTTTGGTGTTTTTGCAAAGGCACAAACCTAAATGCAGCAAAATATGCACCAATAAATCACGCAAGCATGCTTTCTCCAAATAGCGTCCAAGGTAAAAAAAACATTTAAAAACTGTTTTCTTATATCTCAGTAATGGACTGCACAATTGATAAGCTACTCAAACATACATTTCACAAGATTCAGATCTCTTCACACTTGCTCTAGGTCACCTAAGACATTATTGAGAGAGCCAAGACGGTTAATTAAGGATTCAAAGATTCAATATGAACGTATTGAAATAAAACATAGGGGTATTATAGTATAGAGAAGTGTCTTTTATGGTAAATTTAAGAAGATATGCAAAATGTACTTATAAGTTTAATAATTATAGGCTGAGTATTCCTTGTAAAATTACAACATTAGTTCAGATTTAATACAAAACCTGTAATTGTAACTTAATAATTGTAATCTAAATGAATCACTTTCAAATAGAACTAAAACAAAAATTGAATAAAATCAGGGCCTCATGAATCGGAATTGAAATTATTTGGAAATCACAGGTGATACCCAGCAACAGATTAGTCTTTTAAAGATGTGATTTTACCTTTGCCTCAGCCACTGCTATGCAGTCATTCCACATATGCAGCTCCTGGTACATTTGCATCACCTCATTTATTGCGTTCTGCAGGAACAGCATGATATCAATTATTTACAGATAAATGTCTCTCGATACCCTAGACAGTTTAACACAAAAGTTTAATAAATGAGCAATAACCTGTTCCATGTAGTACATTTCAGCTAGTTTGTAGTTTTTGTCAAGCATTGCTAAACGTGCTTTTGCTTGGTAGTGTTCTGTGCCATCATCACACTATATTGGGGAAAAAAAATGATGAAAAATAAACCAAAAGAAGAACATGGCTTAACATATCATATATTCACAAAGTTTTTCTTACAAGTTATAAGTTTTTCTTCCATACATACAGCAGCCAACATTTAAATAAAAGGTGTAACTTTAAGATCTTGTGAAGTTTACTTTAGTTCATACTTCAATACTAAATTGTTAATACTATGTTGTCTCAGTAATAATTAAAATGATACTTTTCTACATACATAATCCTTCGAGATGGAATCAGTCATTTTGTTGGTTTCATTCAAAAAGCGAGCCTTGGATACATCACCCAAAGCTGCAAAGCACCTGCAAGGCAATAAGAAAATTCTTTATGTTCCATTGGTAAGAACATTTTGCACTGTGGCTTTTCCTTATTAGTATCATCACTTAATCTGAAAAAATTGTCGAGATGCTATTATAATAAAAATCAGTTTAAACCAGAAAAATTCATTTTAGCAAAATCATGGGCCAAAAGCCACTGAATGGTAAAATCCTTCTTTTTAGTCCTAAACAGCCCCACATTTTTTTATCCTTCCTCTGCTCACCCAAACCTTGGCCAAAAAAGAAACAGCTAATACTGTAAAAAATCATTTTCATACTACACAAATATTGAGCACATTTGAACCAACCTTAGCCATCAAGGCTGCCTCCATTTGTATGACAGTATTCATTTTGTCCAGCCTCAGGGCTACTTGCCCAAAGCCAAACAATACAGACAAAAAAGCATCCTTGGACAAGAAGGCAGTATCAGGCAAACATTAAATTAATAACTAAAGGTAAACTAATACATTGCTCTTCAATTCTTAGCCTGGAGTACCACTGCCCAGAATGTTGTTCTTTCTTAGCTCAATTGCTGCAGCATGTGTGTGTGTGAAAATGATTTAAGCACAAAAATAATTCTTAAATGAGAAAGTTTACAGCATGCTCTCTCTACCAGTTAAGGCTATTTACATTCTAAATTAAATTGAGAAAAACTATTTTTTATTCTGCTTTTTAGAAAAATTCTCTCAAAAATCTTGCTCAGAAATCTTGAATATGCTAGACATATGTAAGGTGCTGCAAGGCTGACCTTTCTGCAATGTGCAATTGTCGTGCTTCTAGAGAGAGCTTACTCAACGTCTTCCACATAGCCTCGGTTTCAGAAGACATTTCCAGGGTCTCCAGGAATGCAGTTGCTCTGTAGCACACACAAACAAATGTTAGGGACATATATAGCAGTGCAGACCAAAGGCCACCTGTTCTTTGAACACAAAATTCAAAAAATGTATTTACCCTAAAATTTTGAAAGGAGATTTCTATCCAACTCATTTGTACCCTTGTCTTTACCTAAAGTCTTTCCAGTAATTGTACATTCAAATATATATGTTCATAATTTAGAGTCTACAACGGTCTAGTGTTAGTCTGGTTTAATGTGTAGACTTTACTAATGCTAAAGATAAAGATAAAAAGTTTGAGTGCATTTTATGTCCAATTTACCAGTTCACACAGTGTTGCTATAATTAGGATAAGCTGACACTGTCAACATCAAATTTTGCAAATATTATTAATATTTTTTGTGGACACCATTCATTTTCAGCACTGCACTCTCTTGGGCATGGAGTTTAGTAGAGCTTCAGAGGTTACAATTGAAATTCTCTTCTACTCGTCCATGGCAACATCACCGAGCTTGTGGATGTTAGAGACCTTGTGCTCTTCCACCTGCTGTTTTAGGATGCCCCATAATAAACTCTAAGTAGGGCTTAGGTTTTGAGATATGCTTGGACAGTCAATCACCTTTACCTTTAGATTTATCTTCATTGCAAGGCAGTTGTCATCTTGGAGGTGTGTTTGGGGTCATTATGTTGGAATACTACTATGCCCAGTTTCTGGAGGTAGGGGATCATGCTGTGCTTTAGAATTTCACAGTACATGTAGGAATTCAGCTCCCTAGTGGTGGAGTCACTCATACTGTAAGCAATGTTCAGTTGCCATGACACTCTTCACCAGGAAGATACCAAACATGCTGGACACCATCTGAGCCAAACAAGCATATCTTGAGCTTGTCACACCACAAGACTGCAATAATCTATGCTCTTGGACTGCTTGTCTTCATCCTTTTGTCAACCTTTCTTTTTAATCATTCTTTTTTCATGCAGACAGAGTTTATGCAGTGTGTGGCGGATGGTCTGAGCCCTGAAGGCTCACCTCTCACTTCTTTAAGCTCTGTAAAAATTCTGGCAGCACTCATGCGTCTATTTTTTTTAAACCAACCTCTGGATATTACACTGAACACGTGGACTTAACATCTTGGGTTGACCCCGAGGAGAAATGTTCTCAATGGAACCTGTCCTGGTACACTGCTGTATTACCTTCGCCATCATGCTGTATCTCAGTTGTATGGCGTTAGCAATTTCCTATAGTTTAAACCATCTGTGTTAAGAGCAACAATTCTGTTTCTCACATCTTTAGAGAGTTTTCTTGCCCTGATGTGCCACGTTGAATATCCAGTGGCCAGTATCAGAGAATAATACCCAAAACACCAAATTTTAGGCCTGCTCCCAATTTCACCGGAGACCTTGTAACACTAATAAAATCACATGACATTGGGCACCATCAGCCCACTAACATTTCAGTGTTGTCTGTTATGTTTTTCTGGAATGCTGCATGCTTCTGTGACAAGATGTCATTTCGTAATCTAGTTTGATACTGATTTTTGAGATTGTCATTATATCTACAATGTCAGTTAATCGGTCTCTCAAACCTTCTGCATAGTGTGTATTATTTAAAATACCTGTTAAAGTCTTCATCATCGATGGCTGTTCCAAACTCAATCAGTCCTTCATCCAAAGTATAGGAGACAGTGTTCACTCCTTCTATGACAATGACCTCAGTTTTGCCATTGTTCCGTTCCAAATCCACAATATCACCCTGCAAAAGAATGCAAACTTGAGGACTGTGCAACTTCTAGTGTGAGAAGTGTGAGACCTCTATCAAATGGAGGTCTGAATAAATAACAGAAAAGTTAAAAGATTTAAAATTCTCACTCTTAGAGGGAACAGGGTCACTCTTTCAGGGCTATCGATGTTGTACCACACACAGAGGTTTCCACGATTTTGTGCAACAACAACATCGCTGCCAGGCACCCATTGAACGTAGGAGCAAAAGCTCAGCACAGTGGTCTTTAAACCACTCTCAATATCAAACAAGTTCAGCTAGAAACAGAACAAAAAGTTATTATATTATAATCCCTAACAATAAAAATCTAATTTGGGACAGTGGAAAAGTGAAATAAAAATATAAATGCAGTGTTTCTTACACACTGCCTGGCCAAAAAAAAATCGGCATCTGGATTTAACTAAGCAAATAATCTGTGGTTTCTGCAGCTGGTCAGGTCTAGGTTCAGAAACAGTATGTGCTGAAATAATGAGGTCAGCTCACTACCTGAAAATACTGAATATAGACCAGGTTATTCCATCAATTCTTTCCTGATGAGACAGGCATATTCCAAGATGACAATGCCAGGATTCATGGGGCTGGAATTGTGAAAGAGTGATTCAGGGAGAATGAGATCATCAATTTAACACATGGATTGTTCACCACAGAGTCCAGACCTTAACCTTTGGGATGTGCTGGCGAAGACTTTGTGCAGTGGTCAGACTCTACAATCATCAATGCAAGATCTTGGTGAAACGTGATGCAATCCTGGATTGAAATAAATCTTGTGACATTGCAGAAGCTTATAGAATTAATGCCACAGTGAATACATGATGCAATCAAAGCTAAAGATTGTCCAACCAAATTATTCTTTTTTTGATGGTCGCTTTTTTTTTTGGCCAGACAGTGGAACAAGCCTAACCTTGTTTTACTAACAAATGAAATGAAGCACATCAGAAAAATACTAAAATATTATACTGTCTGCAATGAAATAATGATAATGTGAAAGCACTGAATTTTTCCAACCCATACGGTCCAAACTGATTTGAGGTTATAGATGACTTAAAATAAGGAGCGAGGCTGTATCAGACTGGCAATATAGTCTTCAATCTATTCTTTGCCCTTTGTTCTGTAACCCTATCTTATGGCAGACTGTGAACATAATTTAAAAAAAATGACATGTACCCGAAGTTTCTTGTCCCTGAAGAGCAACTTCCGTCCAGTCTCATTCAACTCCAGCCAGTCAATCTTTGAGTCATGGCCAACATTTCCAAGGTTACATCCACCAGATAAGTCAACTAGGAGCAAAAGGGTCATGGATTTATCAGGTATTAAGCACCTTTTCTGAAGATTACTATGCAAGCTGTTAAACCATTAATACTGATGATGGGTTGGATATTCATAACTGTTGTGTTTAACGTGCAAAAACTGACATATACAGGGGTTGGGCAATGAAACTGAAACACCTGGTTTTAGACCACAATAATTTATTGTCCCGATGGACAGTTCTGGTGGAAACAGGAGAGTTGAGGTGCACATTGAATTCTGCTGTGATTTGGGCAGCAGTGTTTTTTTTGTTTTTTGGATACAATCCGGGTTAGCACCCAAACATCCATTTCAGACAGCTTCCTCTTGCATCCACAGTTAATCCTTGGTGGTATGCTGATGTATCGTGATATTACCCTGGATACCGTGGCTCTTGATACATCACAAGGATTTGCTGTCTTGGTCACCGATGCGCCAGCAAGACGTGCACCAACAATTTGTCCTCTTTTAAAAATCTGATGTGTCACCCATAATGTTGTGTGCATTGTAATATTTTGAGCAAAACTGTGCTCTTACCCTGCTAATTGAACCTTCACACTCTGCTCTTACTGCTGTAATGTGCAATTAATGAAGATTGGCCACCAGGCTGCTCCAATTTAGCCATGAAACCTCCCACACTTAAATTACAGGTGTTTCACTTTCATTGTTCAACCTCTGTAGATTCAAATAACTTGTAAAAATCCACTCCTGAACAAAACAAATCTTAGCATCTCAGAAACGCTTCAATATTCAGTACAGATCTTGCATGAATGACCACTCTGAGGAGATACATCACTTAGGGCAGGAGGTGGAGAATTTGAAAGGGAAAAACTCTTTCCAATTTGCACTTTGCAAAAAGAGTAGTAAAAAAAGGGACTCTGAATAATTATCATAAGGGGGCTGGAAGTACCAAAAAATGTTTTTCTGGCAGCCGAAATGCTTCATCATCCTGTTTTTTTCTTTGCACGGATTTTTCATCAGTTTGAGAGTGGAGCCAAAGACACCACTGGGAGTTATCAAATTCGTTATACTCATCAGAGTGGCAGGTGCATTAGAATCACAGCTGTCTATTGGCTGGCATAGTTACTGAGGTACATGTGGAGGGAGCGTAGCCCATAGTGTGACACCAAAATGAAAGTTTAAATGAGAAGTCATGATTACACTTCTTAAAAAGCATTTCAGTACCCATGTCTCAAGGAAATGTAATCATTTTCCAATCAGAATATTCAAATAGAATTGTTTGAAAGTGTCTGTGCATTGGTTGAAATAAGCAGTAAAAATAAGCAATGTCTAAAGTCATGGCTACACTGCACAATATTTTGTTTGGCGAGTAAAATATTTTGACTTAGTAACAGACACTTATTTACCTAAACAATAAAAAAACAATTACAGAACAGTCACACATGTCAAAGGTTATTTTCAGACTACACATATGTCTTAAACACTACTACGCTCTTGAACTTGTTTAATTAATATCTGAAATATGTTGATTATAACGGTAAAGTCAAGGGCTCAACTGCTTTTTCCTGATTTAAGGCTTGGCTTGGTTATAATATAATTTTATGCTGCTGTTTTTATTGGTGAATATCTTGTTTAATCTCAAACAGCTTAAGATTTATTTGTGTTCAACTTTTTGTGCAATAAATCATAAATGGTAAAATACTGTAACTGCATTAAAAAACAATTTTGTTTAGTCTGTAGATTTTTTTTATTTCAAGTAAATTATGTGTGTGAATCATGCAGTTTGCAGGCTGGTTGGATTACAACTGTAACTAAATGATTTTTAAGTTTTGCACTAAATTACTACAGTAAACCAACAATGTTGTAAACCTGCATTCTAGCTGGTAAGGTTTCACAGGTGTAAAATATGCCTCTCTTTATGCCATGCCCTCACTGCAGCCCAAGTGTCTGCTTGAGGCGTGAGCCTGCTCCCATTGGTGAGAGACAATTTAAGGTCTTAGAAGAGATGTGCAGGAAGACCATGCTGGAGAGATTGTGAACCCTTTTAGTATGGGGAGGTACTTTTTCGTGCCCATGCAGGTTTGAGACAGCTTCTTCCCCTAATAAAGTAGAGTAAAATACCAGAGGAACACAGTGTTAGGTCAAACGATCATCCAAATGATCATGGGCAAACTTAAGACGGGCTAGACATGTGCTG
The DNA here is from genome assembly GCF_023375975.1 of Astyanax mexicanus. Lineage (NCBI taxonomy): Eukaryota > Metazoa > Chordata > Actinopteri > Characiformes > Acestrorhamphidae > Astyanax > Astyanax mexicanus. The sequence continues at coordinate 56,337,819 of NC_064408.1, forward strand.
ATTTAAGCAGGGGAAAGTTCTGTGCCACGCATGACTTTAAACTATGACGTCTTAGTGTATTACCCACAGTAACCTTGGAAACAGTGGTGCCAGCTCTCTTCAGGTCATTGACCAGCTCCTCCTGTGTAGTTCTGGGCTGTTTCCTCACCTTTCTTAGGATCATTGATGCGCCACGAGGTGAGATCTTGCATGAAGCCCCAGTCCGAGGGAGATTCAAATTTATGTCAAGCTTCTTCCATTTAACAATTGCTTCAACAGTTCTTTTCAACAGATCTTTTTTCACCAAGCTGCTTGACATTTGCCCTGTAGTCCTTTCCAGCCTTGTGAAGGTCTACATTTTTGTATCTGCTGTCTTTGGACAGCTCTTTGGTCTTAGCCATGTTAGTAGTTGGAGTCTTTCTGATTGTGCAATACTTAATTGCAGCAGTAACACATAAAATTATTATTTTTTAAACCATACATTGTGATTTCTGTTTTTTTTTTTTTTTTAGATTATGTCTCTCACAGTGGACATGTAGCTAAGATGAAAAGTGGGAGAACTTGCAAAGTCGCAGGTTGTACAAATACTTATTTGTACAACCGGTTTAAATTAGCAGCTTTATGTTGGGAGAGTTTCAGAAGTAAATATTTTGGAAAGTTACAGTCCTGCCCTCAATGCAATTGCAAATTGCAATTTGATCACAAACAAGTTTTTGGAAGCTTACTGAACATTTTTTTTAGGGACTTATTTTGACAATACGTGTCATATGTGTAAGTTAAAATTATGGTAATTCTAGGTCCAGCAGAGTTAATCTGATCTGACTTAATTGGCAACCATTCAGAATGTGGGTTTGCTGCTAATAGTAATGTGATAAGCTGTGACCACTGAGGCAATCACTATGAGTTATGTCAAGTGTGCTGAATCTAAAGTGGACGATTACAGTGCTTTATTTTTAACCATATTTAGCTTATTATTCATATGTTTTTCATTATTCAAGTTCTGGTTTCCAATTTCGTATTTCTAAAAATATGTTAAAATCTCATTTTTAAGCATTTTAAGGGTGTAATGCATTATTAAAGAGCAACATATTTCAGCTATTAATGTAAAAATATTTTAGAGTGTACTTTCTCTTGAATACATATTTGAGTAGCCTAGAATCTCCTGAAAAATAGTTTCTGGCATATATGATCTTGTAAATTTAGGATGAATAAAGGTGCATCAAACTATAAAAAACTGGCCTTGGTTGTAAGAGTATTTACAGCATCTGTTACTGACTGATGTTCATTACAGGGAGTTTATGCCAGTTATATCTGGTTTGTCAGAACGCATTCATTCTTTCAAATTAATCTCTTATCTAGTTAAGATAATTTGTATGTAAATCAGTAAGAAATGTATCCTAATGTTCAAAATCTAAGCATGTGTTGACTTACCAATTGCAATGGTTTTCATGTCAATTAGATAGGCTAACTTCTTGTTATCCTCCATGCCCCTCTGCCTCCTCTCATTCAGACGCACACTGCACACAAACCACAGCAAGTAAACACTGAGGATGCAGTTAAAGTGAGCAGGCCAGACCAAGCTATACAATAAAGAGTCAATACAGATGTATACGAAATTAAAAAAATATAACAGGATTATACACAGTGAGCTGGATAGTTGAGGAGTTGGGGTTAAGGTGTAGTGTTGATGATTCAACATCTTGACATCAATAACATTCTTGTCAATTATTGAAATCAAATCTTCAGTGTGCCAAAATCTAGTAGAAAGTCTTACAGTAGACAGTTACTCAAACACAAGCAGGATAAACTTTCTTTAAATACCCTTGATTTTAGTAGAAATTAACAGGTGCCCCAATATGTCTGTCCATACACTATAAGCAGAGAATACCTGATAAGGTGGGGGTTCATAAACTCCGTGCGAACAGATCCCAAAATCTCATTGTTGCCATACTCCACCAGGGTCAATTCTCCAGCATTGAAAACCATACACACCTGTCCCAAAAAAAGCCAGTGCATTTTCAAAAAACAACATCTGAAAAGTACAGCTACACAAATTAATGTGGTGTTTTACTTGTTAATGTAAAAAAAATGCTTTACTTGTAATGTCTACATTTCATGCAACAGTAACATTAAATAATGCAGTTGTTGCATGTTTAATAATTTTACTTGAGTATTGTTAATGTATTACCTCATGTCTTGTTCATGTTAACTAATGCATTCATTTATTTTAGTTAGTCAACTTAACGTAATTAATGTAAAGTGTATGAACATTTCAATATGACAGTGAAGAGTAACACATGCCTCCTCCAAAATATGTGAAGTCACCAACCACTTGAAACAGCCAGTGGAAGGGGTTCAAAATTAAACTGCTCGGCGTGAGTACTATTACTTGCTGTAAGAATTCTCTCACGCAATTGCTGTTGTTTTTAGTTGTCTCCACAGGTGGACAAAGAGGCTGCGTGTGAAAACATACACAAACCATGGCAGTCTGCAACAACACCCAGAGGCATTAATCGCTATATATATATATCCACATCACAATGGATTCCACAATGACTTCATTCCATTACCAGATAAAACATAACACCTGACCTCCTGTATACCAAGTAATTCATACACTGCGATTCCTCTGCATCCACTTGTAAAATCAGGTTTTTACAACTGTTACAAGAGAACAACACGGGGGAGGAAAATCACTGGTAGAAACTGAAGCTGTTGGAGTTGTGTTGGTACCAAAAGCCATGCAGAGGCACAGAATAGGGATGATGACTGGACTGACAGAAGCAGGTGAGGCTTCAAAGATAAGACAAATATGGCCACAATTGGCAAACAGGAAACATACATGCATTGGTCAATAATCACGAAAATTTAAACATACATCCACACAGGCACTCTCTAGTTAACTATAAATTATAAACTCAGTTAGCCACGAGCTCTGTTTTACAAAAACGTATTCCCAAAGTTGAAATGGTAGTATACAGTTGCAAGAAAAAGGTATGTGAACCCTTTGGGATTACTTGGATTTCTGCATAAATTGGTCATTAAATGTGTTCTGATCTTCATTTAAGTCACAACAATGTGGATGTGATGAGATTGGATGTGTTGGTTAAAGCTGCTCTGCCCTATAAAAAACACACACTAGTTTTGAGTTTGCTGTTCTTAAGAAGCATTGCTTGATTTGAATCATGCCTTGCACAGAAGAGCTCTTAGGAGACCTACGTTTAAGAGTTGACTTGCATGAAGCCGGAAGGAAAGGGTAACAAAAGTATCTGTAAAAGCCTTGATGTTCATATGTCCACGGTAAGACAGATGGTCTACAAATGGAGAAAGTTCTACTCTCTCTAGCTGTGGTCATCCTGTAAAGATGACTGCAAGAGCACAGCGCAGAATGATCAACGAGGTGAGGAAGAATCCTAGAGTGTCAGCTGAGTGTCAACTTACAGAAATCTCTGGCACATGCTAACATTTTTGTTGATAAATCTACAATAAGGAAAACATTATACAAGAATGAAGTTCATAGGAGAACACCACGGAGGAAGCCACTGCTGTCCAAAAAAAATCAATGCTGGAAGTTTTAAGTTTGCAAAAAAGAACCTGGATGTTCCACAGCAGTACTGGCAAAATATTATGTGGATAGATGAAACCAAAATTGAGTTTCTTGGAAGAAACAGACAACGCTATGTGTGGAAAAAAAAGGCACAGCTCACCATCATCAAAACCTCATCCTAACTGTGTAATAGATCAGGAGAGTCTCTCGAGGTCTTTAAGAAACTCCTGAAGACAGACTCTTCAAAGAGCACTTACTCTCCTAACACTCCTAACAAACTAACTATTACATTTTCTTCTTTCCCTCATTTACTCCTCTATCCTATTATTTCCCTTTGACCACCTTTAGGCACTATTTAAATATGTTTTTACCTTTACCTTTAACTTCTAATGTAATGTAATGTAATGTAAAATATGGTGGAGGGGGCATCACGGTTTGGGGCTGCTTTGCTGCATCAGGACCTGAACACAAGGCCAATTTTGCTCCCTCTGAGCGCCAGCAGCTGATGGCAAAGCTGCATGAGCGGGGCTTCTAATCTGTGACCTCCCGCTCATAGTGGCAGTGCTTTAGACCACTGGACCACTCGGCGCCCCCTTGATGTTAGTTTTAATTCTGTTTGTAAAATACAAAAATATATAATAATTCATATCTATCTTTAGGACTGGAAAACAGCTGAAATCCTATGTGCTTTACTAATAATCAACCTAAAGACTCTTCAGTTTGTTAAATTAAATAATTGCACCATGAGATGCATGAACTTGCCATATATTGCTCCCTGTCATAAGACTCACATTAACCCTCCCTTCTGTGTATTTATATGAAATGTTCATGCCTTACATCTATTCAATATACTACATACATTATATAGAATACTACATTCAATATACATCAATTTACAATATAACATTGACATGAAAGATGTTAAAAAGGGTCCAATACATACTGTTTCATTTTCGAAGAAAAACTTTTCATTTCCTCCAGAGCCTTGCCACACTACCTAAAAAACAAGGGCAATGTTTTGCAAGAGTGAAATAGTGGCATTCAATTTTCATGTTACATATTCACACGCAAAACAGGTAGCCACGCCATTATCCTTAACGCCACATTATGAGCAAACTGAACAACATCGAATTAAAAAAAAAAAAAAAAAAGTTAAAATTTCTCAGCACTCTCCAGAGAAACAGAGAAAACCCTAGAGGAACGTTTGTCACCTTACAACCCCAAACTTAAATGTGTTTTACTGAGATTTCAAGTGATATATCAACACAAAGTAGCACACAATTGTGAAGTAGAACAAAAATAAAACATGATTTAAGTAAGACATGTAAAAGTATGCCCCTTTACTCTGAACCCCCTAAATAAAATCCAGTTTAATGCCTTTAGGAGTCACTTATCATCATCATCATCATGAAAAAAAGCTTGATTGCAGTTGTAATTAATTAGGATTGGGGGCAAACACTTTTTCACACAGGACTAAATTGGTTTGGGGGGTGTTTTTCCTTTAATAACAATAATAATCTAATACTGATAATCTGAAAAATGTCAGTATAACAAAAAAGCCAAAACAAAAGAAATCTGTAGGGCCTAAATGCAAAGTGCTAAGTGACAAAGTAACACTGCTTGTCACTCTGAACACACCATCCCCACTGTGAAACATGGTGGTGGCAGCATCATGCTATAGAGATGTTTTTTTTTCAGCAGGAACAGGGAAGTTGGTTATAGTTATTTGGGAAGATGAATGACATTAAATACAGGGCAATCCTGGAAGAAAACCTGGTGGAGACTGCAAAGTAACACTGGGAAGGAGATTTACCTTCTAGCAAGACAATGACCCTAAACATACAGCAAGAGCTACACTGGAAAAGTTTAGAACAAATAATATTAATTTGTTAGAATGACCCAGTAAAAGCACCAGTTGATAAGATGCACTGTCGATTTCTGGTACATTTAAAGAATTTTATGTGCGCCTTATCGTGCAGCTTTATTTGCAGTGAAATGTAAAATACATTTAAATTTGTGGTTGGTAAGGAGACAAAATGTAAAAAAGTTCAAGGGTTATGAATAATTTTGCAAACCGCTGTATGCCTAAGGAACAGCTTAGACAGTTTAGCCAATCCTTAGGATGTAAAAGGCACTGAGCATAAAACTGTATGTACCTTGACGTAGTTGTATACTGAGAGTTCAGTACACAAAGGTGATATTGTTTTTCTTTTTATCCACAACATTGTCTTAAGGTGAGTACTTTCCTAAATGCAGAGCCAAACAGAAGGAAAACGGCAAAACCATGGGTAAAATTTTCAGCTTTACTACCTCACTCAGTTTGTTGCATCCCAGGTCTCCCAGAAGCAGAGTGTCAGAGGTGTGTGCAACCAGGTAGCGGTCCTTGCCCATGATTTTCACTTCAACAATTTCATAACCATGATGTGACTTCAGGACCACTCGTGTGCCTGTAGAGAGGTTCTTCACAATCACCTATGTCACAAAAAAAACATAATTGTCCATAAATCATCAGACAAAAGTTCTAATAAATAATAAATATGTTTAACAGTCTATTAGAAATGTAAGGAGTTAATGCTGTGAAATGCATTGCATCATGGAGCTTGTAGGGAATCTAGTTGTCGTAGTCAGGTGCTGAAATGGAGCACAAAATGGCCCCTTTCTCGCTTTTGCAACCTTGCTTATTTCAGAGCATATTACACACAATTTTAACCCTTACATTCTATCTGGGAAAACTTCCAGTATCTGGAAACAGCTATTGTTATTTCTCTGCATAAAAGTGGTGACCACAGTCTTCTCTGGAACACTTGCATATGATCGTTTTTAACAATAACACAATACAGTGGGCCCAAAATTACCTCTGGGTACAGTCATGGGTACAGTAATTACTACCTTCTACTCATTTAGCAAATACATATTTAGGAAAATCTAAAAATTACAAATTGTTCTAATATTTGTGGATTTGTTAAAATATTCCAACAATATAAGTATCAAAATATTTACCAGAGTGCCCTGATCAAGATTTATTAAAACATATTGATTTTTATTAACATCGCTCGATCTAAACACAGTCTTTGATACAATAGATCATACTATCCTTCTAGAAAGATTAGAGAACATGGTCGGTGTAACTGGTTTAAATCATACTTTACCAATCGTTATCAGTTTGTGATAAATGATATACCTTCCAGTTATACTAGAATTTATAGTTATAGTTAGAATTCGCTAAACACACATCTAATGTTACTAGAACAGCTTTTCTACACCTCTGTAGTCAAATTCTACATAAACTATAAAATTCTCATGTTAAAGTATACAGCCCTACACGGGCTCCCTCCTGAGAATTTGCAAGACCTCATCTTCTATTACGAATTACCGCGATTGCTTAGATCACAAAGTGCTGGTTTCTGCAGGAGAAAACGCTTTCTCTTATAAAGCTCCCCAACACTGGAATAACATTCCGGAATATGTTCGGGACTCAGACACAGTCTCAATCTTTAAGTCTAGACTAAAAACCTACTTGTTTGGTCTAGCTTTCGGTAATTAATGTTTTTCCTTTAGATCAGGCTGCAGATCCAGGGGTTCACGGACATAGGGAATTGTGGTAAACTGAATGCTGGTGCTGTTGTTCACCCACTCAGCCACTCAGGTTTGTAGACCAGTCAAATCCAGTCAAAACTAATTCCATCTTTTTGCTTTTCTGTTTTCTCTATCTATCTCTTCTACATATATCGAGATACCCTGTTGCCCAGCCTGGCTCTTCACTGCTCGCTGTGTTGCATCCCTGCTCTACGACCCTGCACTGATCAACATGAACACACTCAGAATCTGTTTCTATATTAGCCATAGCTCTTCATTATCAATTATGTGACCTTTTTACATTGTAGCTTAGTACCTGTTTCTACATTATCCATATCTCTCCATTATGTGCCCATCACATTTTTACATTTATAAATCAGTACCTGTTACATTAGCTCTAACTCATGTTATCTCTCTGTACTGTTGTTTTGTTCTGTTATTTGTTTGTTGTTTGTTATTTCTTTGTACTGAGCAGGTCCACCCCAGGGGGATGGGTTCCTCTGACTGAGTCTTGGTTGCTCCTAAGGTTTCTTCCTCTTAAAGGGAGTTTTTTGCCACTGTGTCCCACAATAATTGATATCTCTGTGGTGCTGCTCATAAGAGGCATGGGCCTGTTTTTCTCTGTAAAGCTGCTTTGTGACAACTTCTGTTGTAAAAAGTACTATAGAAGTAAAATTGAATTGAATTAAATGAAATACATCTCTAGCCCATTTAATAAGTGATTTATAAAAAAAAAGCATGTCTGTGGTTTAGTAAAGTAAAAAACGAAAAAAAAAAAACACTCGAGCGTCATGTTAAAAAATATATATTTCTAATCAATGCAGTTGCCATATAAAAAAATCCTATTTTTATGTGGCTGCCATTTTAAAATTAGTCCTGGATGTGAGCCAAATTCATTCCTCGCACTGAGAAAATAAAGTTTATAGCTTCTGCTTACTTGCCCTTTTTAGTCTTTGACTAAAGCTCATTCCATAAATTCGAAAAAACTTCCCTTAAAGTTCCGCACTTTTCAGCATAACAATTTCTTATGCATCTTCATTTAATAGGCATAATTCGGTCTAATGTAGTATGCTCTTCATTTATTCCAATGTCAAATAAGTTCACTTTGACTTTGACAGAAAATAATTATAAACATCAGACATAATTAAAACTACATTAAAGTTTAAAAAAGAACCTACCTGATTAAGGCCCACATAAGTAATCTCAAATTTGTTCTTGTAGATGCTTCTGCGAAGGCAACAGTCAAATTGCTCCACTCCACCACACAGCGTACCCTGGTCAAAAATAAGGATAAAAGGTGTTGCTTCAATAATGTACTACAACAGAAGCCAGCCTTTTTTAACAGGCAACTTTAATACTCTGGCTGGTCTGTGGGTAATCCAAAACACACCGTGCAGAGCCGTGAGCCATCTTTTTTCCACGCAAGAGCCGTAATGGTGTACAGGTTGGGAATTTCTTTGGGAGATGCCTGATCCCAAGCACCTCTTTGAGGACTCCAGTTGAAAACCCTTAATCTGCAGGACAATGCAGGAAAATGTTATTAAATCTATGATACAATAAATTATGATTAATTCTTATTATTTAACATTTAACATACATTATTATATGATTCTAATTCCTTCCCCTAGCCATTGTTGTTTAGTTATTTTTGCAACCAACAAATGTGAATTGGGTGTGGTGAAAAGAGGAAGGGTTACACTTCTGCACAATTACTTTTTTTTTCCACTCATGAGAAAAAAAAATGTTGTTGCACTCCACAGATGATTTAATGTAATTGTACTCGTGTGTATGTATGCATGCAAACAGTACAGTATATAACTTTTAAAAAAAATCAATTGCAACTACTTGAGGATTAAACTAAAGTTCCATGGTGTGACCGAACGCATGACATTAAAGATTTACTAGAAAACGTATGGAAAATAGCATGTAAATAGCATACTCACCTATCATAACTGCCCAACACTACTGACTGTCCACTGGGGCTGGTGGCTGCAACAGTAAACTCCTTCTCTGAGCAATCCCGGCTGTAGTCAAACATCTGCAGAACATGGCCCTCCTTGCCATATGCCACAATCTTCTTATCAGACCCAGCCACAATAATGCTGTTGCTTCCCCATGCAAGAGCATATGGTGGGCAGGTGTGTGTGAGCAATTTGCCCTTAATAAGCACAAAAGATTCCAGTTAATCTTCTACTATGTACCGTCTTATCCAAAAGGAACAGTGAGACCAATCACTTTCTTTCTGCTGCTAGACTGATTTTTCATCTTCTCTTAGCTTTACAATTGCTTGTTTTTATCCTAGTCAGTTCTCTGGTTTTCATGTTGGTTACTCCTGTAACTACAAATTCACAGTCTGCAAAAAGGGGGACTGGCCTTACTGTTTCATAGTGTAAATGTGCAAAAACAATATTTAGAACTTTTTTGTATTCATTTTTTTGTACTTATTGTTTTTGGTTGTGATACCTGGGATTCACCAGAACCTTCATCCTCAAAGAAATACCGCACAACAGTCCCATCTGCATGGCCTGAAAGGATTCCTTTACCGGAGACACTAACACATACAGTTTGGGATAAAGTAAGTATGTGCAAAACCAAATATAATACAAAACTTCAAAAAGATGGCAGAGGTACAGAGAACTATAAGAAAAACATATATGGGCATACTTTGAAGTCAGCGAGACAACATAGGATTCTGTTCCATAGACTGTAGATGATTTGTTGTTTTTTGTGTTGGCCACACGAATCTGCATGTCAACAAAATTATTAATTAATGATGCAAATGCATTTTAAACACATTTTTTAAAACGTTCTGTAAAACTTAGGGCACCTACTTTTCCCTCTGCCAGTCCAAAAACTATAGAGTGTTCTGCTAGCCAAAGCAGACATATTACAGCACTCTGTAATAATGGAATAAATGAGAAGTTAACATACCGTGTTATATGTAGAATGTTGTCATTTTACTCCATATTTATAAATCTACATACATATAACTTACTGTCTGTACAAACTTGTTGCAGATAACTTTTTTGTCACCCCTGTCATTAAGATAACATCAGGTTATAGAGGCAGACATTTTGGTTTCATGTTAATTTAAAGATGGTTAACATAAATATAAAATTTATATCTAAGTAACATTAAGGATAAACTGACATACTTACCAATCTTCTCCAATTTTGTATACAAATATGATATTATCAGTTTGGGCAATGGCGATCTTGGTGGAATCCGGTGAAAATGCTATAGACTTGACCATGTAGCTTTTCTTTCCATACTGTAAAAAATAAAATAAATAAATAAATAAATAAATAAAGCATGCACTGGAGAAAGGACAGGGCGCAGCTGCTGACTATACTGGCCAAAAACTTCTTGCCATGCTTCCTAAAAATAATGACTTCATTCTGAACCAGGAGTAGAAATGTCAAGAGTAGAAAATACTTAGATTTGAAACCATGTGTACTGGGAGGGTCAGATAATCTTTTATATGATTCCATCCCTCCTAACAGCATTGTTATCCAGAGGCTTGGTGTTCTCAGAGGTAGGGCGGACTCTGACCTTCTTTCTTTAAAAAGTGAGTATGAAGAACTCTTTCCTGAGTGAATTATTTAAATTAATAAAAACAACAAACACACACCAGCTGAAAACTCCTGCTGCTCCTACTTTGACTGGACACGTGATGCTGGTTGTCATGGTAACGTTTACACTACGTGATATTCTATACAATTCAAATTTTTCGATCAGATTACTTAAATTACAGTACATGTACACGGAGATTTTATTAGATTGTTGAGTAGTCTGTACCTATAAACACTTCAAATTATACAATTGAAATTATTTTTTCGAATTGCAGATCTTACATTTGAATCTGTATCGCAAAGAGGCATACTCAGGAAAAAAGCAAGGGTACGGAATGAAGCGTATCGTGATATGAAGAAAAATATACGTTGTCAGATTAGTAAAAGGAAAAGCAGTTAAGTCGCCCCACACTTATCGTACTTTGGAGTCTGCAGGCTTGGTTGAAAACTTATCCCGTCTCTCTCCCTGTTCGTCGTACAGCAGAACTACCCGGTCAACGGTGCACACGGCAAACTTGGCGTTGTTCGGTGCCCATGCCATGCAGGTCACTTTGGCAGCCCCGTCCTGTCAGAAAATAAAGAGTTTTACTGGACAGCCAGAAAAACCGACCTGAGATATATTGGGTCGTGGGATATAAATGCGACTGGTTGCATAAACACTAGCTAAGCTTTTTTGTTTTATTACAAAGGCCAGCGTTAACTCTTAGTAACTAATTAGAACACATTTACGTTGGGGGTTATCTACATATTTAGACCAGTAACTTAAGTTAATTATTTTGCTGACTAGCAAAATATGTGTTACCTTAGTGGCATTTTATTGGTTCCCGTATGCTAACCTAGCTAACGCTGTGTTAGATAACTAGGTTTAATTTCTACCCTCACCCCAGTTTTCAGGAAAGCTAAACGCCAGCTATTCCATTTAGTAGTTAGGTTGGCTAGCTAGATAACGCTAGTTAACCTACTGTTATGCTGAATCTGTAATACGAGACAATCGAAAAGGCTACGCTAACGTAGCTAGCAATGTTTTATCCTATCAGTAGCCGTGGAACACTGCTAGCTAACCTCATCAGCTGTCCTTTAATATTACCTGTGGGGTAAGAAGAGTCTTCAGGTGTTTGAGCTGCATGCTGTATATTTTATAAAGAAGTTTAATATCGATGGTGATATTTGCTAAATCTCCGTTCCTGGTTACCGTCGTCAAGACGCACGAACCACGAAGAAGTGACAGAGCCGGTTTATGGGGAGGCCTCCCACTTTCGTCGTTATAGCGGAACATTACCGCTAGAGGGAGCCCGCAAGTGAGTACAAAATGAATAGGGGTGAATAGAGTTAACCGACTAAAAGAACTAAAAACAGTAACTAACCTCTAGTCCTAGATATTATTTGAAACTTTAAATGTAGACATTTAATGTGATGTGTATTTTGCTTAAAAGCAAAGAAAACATACCTTGTTTTTTTATATTCCTTACAGTGCTTTCTTACTGTTTCTTACTTAAAATGTTGTTTGTTTCTACTGTGTTGTGTAACTGCTACTGGCTGCTAATTTCCCTTCAGGATCAATAAAGTATCTATCTATCTATCTATCTATCTATCTATCTATCTATCTATCTATCTATCTATATTGGTTAGCTGATGCTGGAGTGATGCTGCTGATATTAAAACGTTTATAAAATGATGTCTGCGGCGCTGAAACATATTATTGTTGGTAACATGGCATTGTTCTATGTTAAAAAGTAGAACATTTTACCGTATAAAATAATTAATCATTAATTAACTCTGATTTTCCCCACATTACTTTTAGACTGACTCAGAGGCTTCCTTTGGTGGTGAAACAAACCCGGAGGAGATTCTAAAGTGGGTTTTCTCCCTTGAAATAGAGAGTCTCTGGTTAACCGGGTAAGAGGGAAACTGCAAAGACGCCGGCGTGACGCAAATCTCCATCGTGCAGTTCCCCATCTATGTAATGCTGCAGGCCGGAGCCCAAGTGGGCGTGGCTAAAGGGCGGAGCATGTGTCAATCATTGTCGACTGCAGCCAATCAGATACTACACTTTTGTTGTCAATCACTTTTTATTAAGCCAATCCTCACACAGACCAAACTGTCCATCATTTTTTACTGCAGCCAATCACCTTAACAGATCTGTTAAAAGAAGGCGGAAACTGCGTTGCTACTGGTTAAACATAGCGCGATTTAAACTTCTGAACAGTAGAGGTGGGCGATACCGGGAATTTTGGTATCGATATGATACCAAGTAAACGCAGGGCCAGTATTGCCGATATCGATACTGATACCGATACTTTTTAATATTTAAGCTTTATAGATCCAAATGATCCAAAAACCTAGGATATAATTTCACCAAACATTGATAACAAAATACTTTAGTATCACAATCAACATTTTTTGTTTAGAAACAATGGAACAGTAACAAAACAAAGTTTAAATATAAAATAAAAAAATATAAAAAAATAAAATAAAAATTCTCCCCTCACTAGACATCTTTTCTAGTTCTTTGTTTCTTTGTTTCTTTTTTTTAATAGAATTGTCATTTGGAAAAACAATAAAAAAAATAAGGAATTGTCTTCCTTTCAGTGCAATTCAAATGCAAGTTTTTCTTAAATAAACAGAGTGTAAAAAAATATCACTCAACACAAATCTCCTGAGGTAGAGGCGTGTCGACTCGAGGAGAGCGCTGAGTGGGCGGGGCCAGGCTGAGCCTACCTGCGTGGCGGTTTGGCTGGCTTTGCTGAGCCATGTGACGCATGTGCAACAACAAGAGACCAGAGAGTAGACTGAAATTAGATTAGAAAAGCCCTGACTTTAGATATTTTTAAATCAAAGATTAAAATACTCGTTTTTCTGGAATGGCACTTTCGTGATTTTTTTCCTTTATTGCGGTAATTCCAAAATTTCTCCTCGGGGATCAATAAAGTGTCTGTCTGTCTGTCTTGCATTAAATTGTGTATACGTATGTGTACGTATATATATATATACACACACACACACACACACACACACGTATACACGATTTAATGCAATTACTACAATAAAGGAAAAAAAAATCACGAAAGTGCCATTCCAGAAAAAAAAGTCAGGGCTTTTCTAACGTTTTCATTCAGTTACTTCTGTTTAAGAGCGGCATATAGGCAGGACTAACTACAGTAGCACATAAATGTGTTTAAACTGTTAATGTAGTATTGTGTAAAATACTTATACACATTCAGCTTCACCGCTGTTCAGAAGTTTAAATCGCGCTACGTTTAACCGGTAGCACCGCAGTTTCCGCCTTCTTTCTTCTTCTTCTTCTTCTTTCAGGTTTATGGCGGATGGCAGACCAACTGAAGGTGCATTACCGCCACCTACTGAGCAGGAGTGTGAAGTGTGATTTCGGGAAGTGACATGGCCAATAATAAACAAAATGTAGGTGAAAGGAAATTCATAAATAAGTACATAAAAATAAAAGAAAGTAAACGAGAGAGAGAAAAAAAAATTAAATAAAGTAAAATATACCAATAGCTTTCAAATATTGAAAAACCAGTTTGTGAACCGAACCCATCCCTGCCCCATAAGAAAGCAATCCTGTCAAAGAAAATTCTTTGTGACCCTTGTCTTTAAGAGAAGAAAACAAAATTTTCCTTTGTACAGCATATTTATTGCAACAAAAAAGAACATGGTCCACGGTTTCCCTCTGCGGACAGTGGCGACAAAGCCCTGTGGAGTGTTTCTGTATTATTTGCAAAGAGGCATTCAGCATACTGTGACCTACTCAGAGCCTTGTTAGTACAATTTCCTGCCTCCGACAGTACCCTCCACTCCCTCCAAAACCAACCGGTTGTATTGCAAACAAATGCCTTCGGTTCATGTTCCCAATTAGTCTGTCATAATGTTCTAACATGTTGCTTTATAACCACTCTTGCCTCAGCTTTGCTAAGAGGGATATCAAGGTCATATCTATTTTTCTTCAGGCATTGTTTAGCAGCTTTGTCAGCAGTCTCATTACCGTCCACCCCTACATGTGCTGGAACCCATAAAAACTGAACTAAAATAGTCTGCATGTGTAAACGAAATAATGCCTGAGATATTTCTAAAATTAGGTCTTGTCTACATTTAGATTTGCCAGACTGGATGCTTTGTAAAGCAGACAAAGAATCTGAACAAATCACCATCCTCATAGGGCAAACAGCCTCAGCCCACTGCAATGCTAAAAGAATGGCGACAAGCTCGGAGGAAAATACAGATAGGTTGTCAGACAGTCGCCTACTAATGATCACATGAAATTCTGGCACAAAGACCGCTGCTGATGTGGATCCCACAGTAGGATCCTTAGACCCATCAGTATACACCTGCAGAGTACCATAATAATTAAGTGCCAGATGTTGTTCTACCATAACAGCTGTACTTCCTGCATCACTCCATTTTTTATTAAGGAGGGAAAAATCAACACTAGGCAATGGGAACATCCAAGGTGGTACCACTGATATAGGAACAGTACTGCCGAAAGCACGAGCCTGCAATCCCATTTCGCCTGCTTCTGAGTTGCTCAGAAACCCAAAACTCCTTGAGGGACCATGAAGAGGAGTACTGCAATCATGTAGAACAGACACAGCTGGATGGCTCTCTATGTGCCCCTTCAGGTTGGACCAATATACTGTAGACAATGCAAGTCTTCTTAACTGCAAAGGCATTTCTCCTGTTTCAACCTGTAGAGAAGCCACTGGGGAGGATCTAACTGCACCACAACACAATCTCAGTGCTTGTGCTTGAATTACATCAAGTAATTTTAGGTTTGACTCAGCAGCTGATCTATAGGCCATGCAGCCATAGTCAAAAACCGATCTAATTAGAGCATCATAGATGCACAGGAGAGAGGAACGGTCAGCCCCCCAGTCACTTCCCGTCAAGCATTTAAGGACATTTAATCCTTTTTTGCATTTGTCTATGCTCTTCATAATGTGATGCTTCCAGGTCAATTTCGAGTCCATCCACAGACCAAGAAACTTGACTACCTTCACCTGTTCAAGAGTCTGACCATACAATTTAAGCCCAAGTTCATTTGTTTTTGATCTCTTAGAAAAATAGATGACCTGGGATTTAGCCACAGATAACTTGAATCCCCATTCATTTGCCCAGTGTTCAACCCCAACAATTGCCTCCTGCATCTTTCGCTTAACAAAAGATAGATTCCTCCCTCTCTTCCACAGAGCCCCATCATCTGCATACAAAGATTTTGCTATGTCAGGACTAACCCCAGAAAAGATGTCATTGATCATAATGTTAAATAAAATAGGGCTACAGACACTGCCTTGCGGAGTCCCATTTTCAATAGAATACACCTTAGAACAAGAAGTACCCACCCTGACCTGTATGGACCTATTCATTAAAAAATCCATTACCCAGTTGTACATCCTCCCTCTGATTCCGAGCACAGACAGCTTAATTAGCAAACCTTCTTGCCACAGCATATCATAAGCCTTTTCAATATCAAAAAATACAGCAACAACCACTTCTTTATGAAGCTGTGCCCTCCTGATATCTGCTTCTAAACCTAGGATTAAGTTCATTGTCATTCTGCCTCTACGAAAACCACTCTGATAAGGAGAAAAGCTATTCTGACGCTCGAGAAAGTAGGACAACCTTTCTGTTATCATGCGTTCCATAAGCTTACTTAAATGTGAAGTTAAAGAAATAGGCCTATAACCAGCTGTATCAGACAAGTCCTTTCCTGGCTTTCCTACCGGTACCACTATGGCCAGTTTCCAAGCTGACGGAAGTTGCCCTGCTGTCCAAACTTCATTATAAAAGTCCAAAATTATACTAAGAGATTTGTCTGTGAGATGTTTAAACATATCATAACAGATATTATCTTTACCAGGGGAAGTTCGGCCAGATCTCACTATGGCTTGTTTGAGTTCTAGTAAAGTAAGATCACTATGTAAAACACTATCAAACACCAACTTTTTATTTAATACCTCAGGGTTTTGTGCAAGGACTCTACTCCTGCAGGCCACCAGCTCACTACTTAAATTTGCAGATCCATGAACCTGTACAAAAGCTTGAGCCAGAACTTCTGCCTTATCCACATCAGTCACAGCTTCCCAGTCTCCCTTCTGTAAAACAGGAATCGTCCCAGTTTTCCTAATGCCCCTCATTTTCCTAATCATAGTCCAAATTTCAGTCACAGGAATGTCAGTCCCAATACTACTACAAAAGGACCTCCAGTACTCCTTCTTTGCAGATTTTACAGTTTTCCTGACCACAGCTTGAGCTTGTTTATAAATAATTAGGTCAGATGCCAATAAGGTTCTTCGCACCACACGGAGGGCAGTATTACGCCTTCTGACTGCTAAAGAGCATTCTGGAGTCCACCAGGGAACTGCTGCCTTCTTACCACCAAACTTCTTTACAGGTATGGATTCCTCAGCAGCTCTATACAGAATTCCACACAGCTCCTCATTACATTTATTTACATCTCCAGACATAGACCAGTCCAACAATCTGAGTTCACACAGTTCAGAGAATTTGTTCCAATCAGCCTTATCAAAATTCAACCTATGCAAGTATCCTCTTTGTTCTGAAACAACCTCTGTTCCCAACTCACAAAAAATAGGATAATGGTCACTACCCAGAGAAGTAAAATGCACCACATCCCAAGTACTCATGCCAGCCAAATCAGAAGAAGCTAGTGTTAAATCAATAGCAGACTTGGAATGAATATTCATACTAAACCTAGTAGCCCTACCATCATTTAAGCATACCAGGCCCTCTTCCATTAAAAACTCCTCAACAGCCAGACCATTTCTATCAGTAACAGAACTACCCCATAGTGAGCTATGCGCATTAAAATCTCCACACCACAGTGCCTTACCCTGTCTTGGTCCTGCCATTGTCGACAGAACGTCTACAGAAAGTTTATCACACGGGTTATATATATTGACAATCTTGAATTTCCCACTCGTGCCCCATACCTCCACCACCAATGACTCAAACTCACTGCTTAAATGCTTAACTTTAAACCCAATTCCTGCCCTAATAAAAGTAGCTACACCTCCACCATTACCCTTATCCCTATCCCTTCGAACGACTACATAACCTGACAAAGTAAAACTTAAATGGGGTTTAAGCCAGGTCTCTTGCACACACACAATATCAGGTACACGTTTTCTACTAATCACAAATTTCTTAAAATCTTGTCCATTAGCAATCAAACTCCTTGCATTCCACTGTAATATTAAAATTCCCATTACGGGCCATCACTAGACTGCGAAGGTTGAACCCTCCCAGCAAGACTCGAGCTAATCACTTCCCAAGTCAAACTTTTAATATCCAGAAACTTTTCTGCAGATCTAAGAATGATTTTAATTCTTTCGGTCCTACTATTAGTCTGGGCAGTACAGTTGACCACATCAGCCATAAACATAAACTTTATCTTATCAACTACCAGAGTATCTCACGTGATCGGACAGTGCGTTTGGTGGCTCAGGGCGGCTCTAGGAACATCAGTAACTGTGCGCGCTGATCTAACAGCACTGCCTTCAGGAGGAGCAACCGTATTAACCTTCTTTTATAGCTGCAGCATAGGTTAGCCCCTGCGTAACTCGAACTTCCTGGACTTTAGCAGCTCTTTTCCGCACTTCACATGCGCCATATGCAGCCTTATGATCTCCCCCACAATTGCAACATTTGGGTTTAACCCCCTCTGCACAGTGCCCGTACTCATGATCTCCCCCACATACACCACACCGCTTCTTTCCTCTACACGCTGCAGCTAACGTTACATGTCCATACCTCTGGCAGTTAAAACATCTAATAGGTGGAGGGATGTAAGCCCGTACTGGACAGCTAATATATCCCAGGTGAACCCTATCCGGTAAAATGTCACCATCAAACAGAATCATCACAGAAAGGCTATCTCCTTTAACTCCATTCCTGAAGCCTTTAAGCCTGATGGCCTCAGTACCTCCGGACAGATTATGTTTGAGCTGATCCATAGATACATCCAATGACACCCCTGTGACAACCCCTCGCAGCCTCTGCTTATCCTTAAACAATCTCGGTATCACTTTCTTACCCCCTAGAAACTTCATTTTAAGTGCTTTATCCCGTTGACGCTCATCCTTACATGTTATCAGAAGCTTACCTCCTCTCAACACCTTAGCTCCGGCCACATCCCCTAGAGCTGATTTGATTTCAGATGTCAACCTGACCGGATTCAGCACACCAGCAGATTCAGATTCAAACTGGATCAAAATGAGGTATTCATCCTTACGACGCTTCACAGTCTCTCCACGCACTTCACTGCCGCTAGAATCTCTATCCTCAGACAAACGTCTGCTCTTCTTAGACCGCACAACCTGCCATTCTCCTCCCTCACCGGCCCTATTCCCGCTCCTACAACCAAACGAGTCTGGCTCACTGCCAGATCCGTCATCACTTCCGTCCATCCTCACTTCAGTCACAGCTCAGTGCTGCCACCACCTCCAGTTCGCCAGTCTTCTTCTTCTTCTTCTGTGGGGTTTTACGGCAGCCGGCATCCAACTTGTTGCATTGCTGCCCCCTTCAGGATCATTCCTCCTTTACCTCATATCCTCTTAATGAGGCCAGTATCTCTGAAATACTTAAATAACCAGTACTTCCCCTTCCCAGCATATCCCAGTTCTAGAATTTTACCCAAAGACACTACTAACATACCCAATTTCCTCAGCTCTGTAAAAAGTACTTGCCTCTCCGTAGTAAATTTAGTACAATCCAAAATCACATGCTGTACTGTCTCTGGTTGCTGACACTCTATGCACAGCCCATCTTGATGCTTCCCCATACAGAGTAGAGTATGATTGAGGTAAGTATGACCAAGTCGTAACCTATAGAAAATGACCCCCTCCTCCCTCTTCCATCCTCTGCCCTTACAAAGCGCCGGATCAGACACGCTTTTATGTAATGAGAACAAATGCCGTCCCTTAACTTCTCCCTCCCATTGGTGTTGCCATTGTAAAATAATCTGTTTCCAGACAATACACCGACCTTCCGCCTTAGATAGACTAATATGGACATCTATACTGCCCTTCCTCACCGCTGCCTTCGCTAACCCATCCACCCTCTCATTCATTGGAATACCTACATGAGCAGGAACCCACATCAATGTTACCTCATTTCCTCTCAACATCATCTCCCTGATCGCCAAAAGGGCATCATAGACAATGTCCTGTCTACTCCTGGACACACCCGTCCCAAGACTACGGACAGCTGTTACAGAGTCACTACAGACCAATACTCTTTGGTTTTCCAACTGAGCTGCCCATTGCACTGACATTAAAATAGCATACATCTCAACGGTAGACACACTCAAAAAATCTGATGTCCTCTTGGCCAAACTAAAATTATGACCTTGAACAACAAACGCCGCTCCTGTCGCATCTGTTTCTGGCTCCTTTGACCCATCTGTAAATATAACAACATGATCCCGATAATTCTCCATCACATGGACATAGAACTCACTAACTAGATCACCATTTCTATTGTCTGCTTTAATGTTAAGCAAGGATAGATCAATCTTAGGAGCTTCTAGCTGCCACAAAGGAACAGCAGGCCACATTACCACGGGGCAGAAGACCTTATCATGAACTTTCAATTCTTCAGCTACTTTGTTACCCGTCCAGCCAAAGCTAGACAGGTCTGCTACTTCTCTTTCCCAGCTTGATCGATTCATGTTCTTAACTGGGTGACTCTCTGTTTGGCTCATCACATTTATCCAGTAATTTGCCTGAAGTTGTTTGCGACGAAGACGAAGTGGCATCTCTCCAGCTGCAACTTGGAGAGCACATACGGGAGACGTTCGCACAGCACCAAGCATTATCCTAAGAGCCATAGCTTGGACCAAATCCAACCAGGATAAAACTGTCTTGGAGGCAGACCCATATACCAAACTACCATACTCCAATCTTGACCGTATTAGATATATATATATTCTTTTCAAGGACTCCATATCTGCTCCCCAATCTGTTCCCGCAAGACATCTCATTAAATTCAATACTTTTTTGCACCGGTCAACCACTGTGTTCACATGACGCCTCCATGTCAATCTAGTATCAAAGAAGACTCCCAAAAACTTAAAACTGTCCACCCTTTCCAACGCAGTGCCATACAAGGACAACTTCACATCTTCATCTATTTTCCTCCTTGTAAAAAACATAATTTTAGTCTTTTCAATAGAGAACCTAAAACCCCATTTCCTTCCCCATATTTCTACCTGCATAATAGCCTCCTGCATTTTCCCCACTGTGAAGGGCACATTCCTCCCCCTTTTCCACATACTCCCATCATCTGCAAACAGAGACCTCCCAATCCCTGGATGAAGCTCAGAAAAAATATCATTAATCATAATATTGAATAATATAGGGCTCACCACACTCCCTTGAGGGGTACCATTCTCTACCAGACACTTCCCCGATAGTACTGAGCCTATCTTAACCTGAACAGTCCTCCCACTTAAGAAATCCATCACCCAATTAAACAAATTCCCACTTATGCCCATCATATGCAATTTAATTAAAAGGCCATCTACCCATAGCATATCATATGCTTTCTCAACATCTAAAAACACTGCCACCACAATCTCTTTATTAACCTGAGATTTTCGTACCTCATCCTCTAAACACAGCAGTGCGTCAGTGGTGTTTCTCCCTTTCCTAAACCCACTCTGGCAACTGCCAATTAGCTCCCTTTCTTCAACATAGTGCATTAATCTCCCAGTAACCATTCTCTCCATCAACTTTCCAACATGAGAAGTCAACGCTATTGGTCTATAATTTATAGGTCTGCTGGCATCCTTCCCTGTTTTTTTAATAGGGATAATAACAGCCTCTTTCCAACTTGAAGGAATCCTGCCTTCCTCCCATATTTTATTATACAATTTCAAAAGCCTCTGAAGTCCCTCATCACTCAGGTGATTCAGCATGGAATAGCATATGTCATCTTTCCCCGGGGCTGAGTCCTTACATTTATCCAAAGCATTCTTCAACTCCCTCAGGGTAAATGGTACATTATACTTGTCCCTGGCTCTATCCTTCCTGCGAATAACCTCAGCATAGATTGCTCTCGTTCCTTCCCGACCCCTCCTCTCCTCTTCCGAAAGATTAGAAGAGCTATGTATGTTACTCAGGGATTCCACCATCAGTTCTGCTTTCTCCGCGTCTGATACTGCTACCCGCTCACCATCAGAGAGGACAGGATAACACCACTCCCTCCTACCTCCTTCCATTCTCTTAATCATTCCCCACATTTTATCAACAGAAGTCATATCCCCAATAGAGCCACAAAACTCCCTCCAGTATGTTCTCTTAGACTGCCTCACCGTCTTCCGTACTACTGCCTGCAACTTTTTGTACTCTATGAGACGTTGAAAGTTATGAGTCTGTCTTAAAAGTTTGAAAGCCAGATTCCTCTTTTTAATTGCTTCACCACACTTCTCAGTCCACCACGGCACAGCTTTCCTCGCACCCTGTCCTGAGCTCTTAGGTATAGTATCCAATGCAGACAAATATAACTTCTGCCGAAGTTCAGCTTCATATTTCTCAACATCAATGTCTTCTTGCATGACATTAAGGTAAGAATCACATAAATCCCTAAATCTATTCCACTCAGCTTTTCGAAAAATCCATCGTCCAACACCATTCCCTACACATCGCAAAATATCTATACTTAGTCTACTCACAACTGGATAATGGTCACTGACTACAGTACTCTTTTCATACACATCCCACTCACATTTCAAAGCCAACCTACTGGACATCAAAGTAAGATCTAAGACTGACTCTTTACCACTCCTCACATCTATTCTCGTCTTCCTACCATCATTTACACACACTAAATTTCTCTCAGCTAACATCTCTTCTATCACCTGACCATTACTGTCTGTCCTATCACCCCCCCACAATGTACTATGGGCATTAAAGTCTCCACACCAGATAATATTTACGTTATCTTGACCTTCAATCTTCTCCAAATCATTAAAATCTAATTGCCTGCATGGGTTATAAAAGTTTATTATCACTATTTTCATCTCTCCTGCCCACACCTCCACCACCACATATTCCTGATCCTGTCCTATTCCAAGGATTCTGTAAGGTACTCCCTTCTTTATAAAAGTCGCACATCCTCCCCCACTCCCTTGCTCTCTGTCACGCCTCACACTAACATAACCATATATCACAAAATCTAGCCTAGGCTTCATCCAAGTTTCTTGAATGCAAATAACGTCTGGAGTCTCACTTCTACTATCTATAAACTTTTTAAAATCCTGTCCATTTGCCAGTAAGCTTCTCGCGTTCCATTGTAGAATCAACATATCACTAGAGTCAGCCTATGCCATATCCCTCCTGACTAGTCTGCACACTGAGTCCATCTCTTATCTCTTCCCATTTTAAACCCACCATGCCCAGGTGCTGTATGGCTGCTTTTGCAATGATCTGAATCCTCTCTGTTTTAGATTTAAGACCAGCTGTTGCATTTATAATCCCTGCAATAAAAATAACAAGGTCTCTTTTTTCCTCCCATGCCTGTTCTTCCTTCTCTCTAAGCAGTTCCCGCTTCTTCGTCCATGCTGTAGTTGATGCAACCTCCCTCCCAACACTTTCTCCCCCAACTCTCCTCGTTGCATCCAACCTTCTGAGGGCTTCTGCATATGATACTCTCTCCTTCACCTTAATATTGTTAATGTCAACTTCTCTTTTCATTACCTCACATCCCCAATATGCAGCACTGTGTCCCCCACCACAGTTACAACACTTTGGTCTCACCCCCTCTCCACATTCTCCATATTCATGGCCCCCACCACATTTGGCACACCGCCTTGTTTCCTTACACACTTTAGCTATATGGCCAAACTTCTGGCAATTGAAACATCTTAAAGGCCTACGGTTAAACTCTCTAACCTTATATCTCAGGAATCCAAAGTAAACTTCCTCAGGAAGATCTTTCACACTGAACTCTATCAAAACTGATTCAGTATCCATCTTCTCAACACCCCTAGTTAAACGTTTCACATCAACAATTGCCCCACACCTTGACCTAAGATTCTTAATTAGATCCTTCATATCCACATTTACAGGAATCCCAGAGATGACCCCTTTACTACCATGCTCTCCCAACCTCAGCACCTTAGTTACCACAGCTTTCCCAAGAGATTGCAGTCTCTGGGCCTTCCCACGCTGCTCTTCCGAACTGCACCCAACCAACAAGTTTCCATCATTCAAGACTCTCGCAAACTGCACGTCTCCAATTTGATTTTTAATTACTTTCGTGAGCTTCAACGGGTCTAAATGTTTAACTCCCCCTCCTCCTTCTTCAAATCTCACAACAACATTAAACTGACCTCCATCCATTGCGCCTTCTTTCCTTATCCTCTTCGCTCCTTTACCCGTTCTCCCTGATAACCAACTACCACTCTCGTTTTCCTCCCCTACTATATCCATCTCCCAACCACTACCTGCCTGTTCCCCCGCCATTACCACGAGTAAGGGACACCCGTGAGGGAATCATATGCCAGACCTATACAGGCCGTCGGCCGATCCCTGAGCCGGGGTCGCTACAGCACTCCCTCTCTACCTACTGTTGTGTGTGTATGTGTCTCAGCAGATCAGCAAACTTCCCAATCAACCTACTACCGACCGCCGAGCCTGTCTCAAACCCGGTCTGCGCAACCACTCCTTCTTCCAGTTCGCCAGTCAGCTCTTCCACCTTCTTTTAACAGATCTGTTAAGGTGATTGGCTGCAGTAAAAAATGATGGACAGCTTGGTCTGTCTGAGGATTGGCTTAATAAAAAGTGATTGACAATGAAAGTGTAGTATCTGATTGGCTGCAGTCAAAAATGATTGACACATGCTCCACCCTTTAGCCACGCCCACTGGTGCTCCGGCCTGCAGCATTACCCTTCTCTGCAGTTCACAGGACAGTTCACAGCAAGGCTGCCAGTGTGTCCCAGGCTGTGTCTCAATTCAGGGGCTGCATCCTTCGAAGGACGTGGTCTACGAAGGTGTGTCCTTTGAAGGATGGGTAGGCTGCGATGTCAGTACTGAAATGGGACAGTCTACCCTACAGAGTATTTCCTGTTTCCTGTTTGAGATTCTACCCGCCACAACCAAAGTCATAGCTGAGAAATGAGGCAGAGATTTTGATTCTCGTTTTGCTTCAGACCACAAAATACCAAATAAATTAAGTCCAGGTTAATTAACTGTGCAGTTACCTTTAATATTTTAAATGTGAACGGGTGGAACTGAACATAAACAAATAAAAGGGCGTTTAAAATGAAGTTGGAAAAAAGAGAATAAATTAGAATAAAGTATTATGTTATATTATTTTATATATATATATATATATATATATATATATATATATATATATATATATATATATATTACATAATACTATATATATATATATATAGTATTATATATATTATATATATATAAATACTATATATAAATATATAAACTAAACAATACATTAATACATACACACACACACATATATATTATATATTATTTAGTTTATGTAAATAAATATATAAGTATTTATATGTCTATAAACTAGTACATAATACTACATAATACAGCCGACTCATCTGCTGACTCCGCCCTTTTCGCGCTGAAATAAGCCGGCGCAATGAATCTTGGGATCCTGTAGGCTGTGAAGGATACACCCGGTGCATCCTTCGTTTCTGAGGAAAAGAAGGCTGCATTTGTCGGCCGCATTCGAAGGAGTCTTTGGCTGTATTCGGAATGGCATACTACTATACTGCGTACTGCATACTGCACTAGTATGTACTGCATACTGCACTAGTATGTACTGCATACTACACATTGCCCAGTATGTAGTATTCAGTACTACAACACTTTTGATTGTAGGACCCTACAAGGCCCCGTGACACACCAGTCAGTGCTCTGGAGCAGGCCCCCAGCTTTTCCCTTCCAAAACGTGCCACCGGAAGTGTGCTGCTGAGGAATGAGAGGACCATTAGAGCAAAGCTATCCATTCACTTCCATTCATTTCGGGGTGTCTTTGAACCAATAATAAATGTATTTCCAAGCCGTTTTCGATTATGACACGACCCGTGTTCTTTTCTACAAAGAACGGATTTTCTGCAATTTGATCCATAAGATTAATAATCTGTTCATGGCTTTAGAAAATAACATTTTTACTATGCTAACGATGACGTAAAAAGACAGCGAAAATACCCAAAATACCGTGCTGTAATGTTTGGAGAAGTTGCTCCTCTTAATTTAAAAGTACAGAGCTGATTGAATTAGAGCAGGGTCAAAGTAACCTCTTATTATGCAAATATAATACTACTACTAACAGTTATAATACATTGTAGATAGTAAGATAGTAGTAAATAGAAATAAGATAGACTATGACAATTATAATGTATAGATATAACTGTAATTTATATTACACGTATTATTCTCATTACAGAGTTTCTAAATGCTTGTTATATAGACAAACTATGAATATTCTTCAGTAAATCCGTGGACTAATATTGGATATCAGTAATTCTAGTTTTTATCTGCTGTTTATTGAATAAAAGCCCTATTCTGGGACGGAATTGAGCTTTTCTCACTGTGGAGTTAATAGTTCTGTGCAGCTCCTATAAACAGTACGGTTGTTTGCACGGCACGCGGAAGATTCGCGTCATGCTGGCGCCTGCGCAATCTCTCACTTTCCCGGTTAACGCCCCACGAGAAGCCGATCAGGAAGTGACACGATTGGCCTCACCTGGCTCCGTTGAAATCAGCGGGATGGCTTGGTCCAGTTAATATATACTGTCAATGCTCTGGAGTGATCCGAATTCCTCAGCGTGAGTTGTAAACAGAAAGAAAATGAAAAATGTCCTACCTTTTCATTATAAAGACTAATGAGATCTGCATACTGTCCAGAACAGCAATTGCTGCTTTTATTTTAGAGTTTAATGTAAGTGCAGTTAACCCAATTCTAACAACCAATTAGCAGCAGCCCCCACAACCCAAGTACTTTCCAGTTATATTTAAATATGTTTTCCTATTTATTTTAGTAGATTACTATTTTCATCTATGTAACAAGATAACAACATAAACATGATACTACAACAACAAGAATAAAACATTTAAACAAACTCTCATTCATATTTACACAATCTCAACAATAAAAGAAATGAGACATGTTGCACAAGTAAAACAATTTAATTAATTTGTATTCAAATCATTTCCTTATTTAAAAGAAAAATATGTATTAAAACTGAGGGAATTATTTATTAAATCAACAGAATGTTTTATTAAACAAAGGTAATTATTTATTAAATTAACAGAACAATTTATTGGAATTATTTATTAAATAAAGAGAACGATTTATTAAAACTGAGGGAATTATTTATTAAAGTAACAGAATATTTAATTAAAACTGAGGGAATTATTTATTAAAGTAACAGAACGATTTATTGGAATTATTTATTAAATAAAGAGAACGATTTATTAAAATTGAGGGAATTATTTATTAAAGAAACAGAATAATCTATTAAACCTGAGGGAATTATTCATTAAAATAACAGAATAATTAATTAAAACTGAGGGAATTATTTATAAAAATAACAGAACGATTTATTGGAATTATATATGTTACGGTGAATTCAGTTCCCCCTGTTCCCCCTTGTGATGACTTGAGGGGAGGTTATAGATGAGGCAGAGAGAGGTTATCTATTGTTATTTCTCTTTATTTGTGCAGAGCTTCACCCAAACACTTCTGGATCAACAGGCTTCCATTTCTGTGCTGAGTCACTACTTTCTCTACTCTAACTCAGAGTGCAATTAAGCTAGGAACACTGTAGCACCACTTACTGGACAATTAATGCAACTGCATCTGTGGTTATTACATCCCCTTCCCTCTGATAATACTAGTCTAGTTATCACAATGCCAGTATTATTTCACTGCTGTCCAACAATAACAATTACATACAGACAGTAACTTCACTAAGCCAAAACACAACAATAACATATATATTCTTTTTTTTTTTTTTTTATTAAACAAGAACACTTCTAGGGATTTCGGGTAGACTGCCTCCATCCCTCCATTCTAGTCCTGTGGCTGGGGGAACTCAACACTAAACTAAGTATAGTCCTTTAAGTAACTTGGAGGTTTCTTTTTTCTTTGTGATCTTCTCAATTCTGGTTGTTCAGTCTCTACAGAAGAATTGGACGCGCTTGCCTCCAGCATTGGTGCGTTTGTCACCATAACATCTTCTGAAGATGACATGTTGGGAGTCTCAGGAGTTGTAGTTGGAGTGACGACTTCCACAAGTAAGAGATCAGGAATCTCAGTTTCCATTGGAGACAGTTCAGAGTACCTGCGTCTCACTTGATCAATGTGTCTCATCACCAGTCTTCCATTTCCAAGAGTGACACTGTAAGACACAGGACCAGTTATTTTCTCCACTGTTCCTGGTATCCAAGTGGGACCTGGAGCGAAGTTTCTTGTATACACTCCCTCACCAACCTGAACCTGAACATTGTTTTGTACCTGTCTTAGGAAATCAGGATGAATAAGATCCAGTACAGATCTCAGCTTCCGGCCATACAGTAATTCTGCTGGAGATTTACCTGTTGTGGATTGTGGAGTAATTCGATAGCTGAACAAAGCTTGTGCTACTTTGGTTTCAATACTATCTCCTGTACTCTTTTTCATCAATCCCTTGAAGGTTTGTACAGCTCTTTCAGCTAAGCCATTTGACAATGCATGGTACGGAGCTGTAGTTACATGAACGATGCCATTTCTTTACATGAACTCTGAACTGGTGAAACAATTTCCATGGTCTGAAACCACCATCTCTGGTATCCCATGTTGGCTAAAACTCTTCCTTAAGCACTCAATGGTTGTAGCTGATGTAGAATTGTTCAGGGGGAAAGCTTCCAACCATTTAGAATGGGCATCAATTAGAATGAGAAACATTTTACCCATCCAAGGTCCAGCATAATCAATGTGTACCCTTCTCCAAGGCTTCTCCGGCCACTCCCATGGGTGTAACGGTGCCACTGGAGGAAGGTTTCTGTTCTCTTGACAGACAGCGCATGACTTGACAATGGTCTCGATCTCTGCATCCATGTTAGGCCACCAGATATAACTTCTGGCTAACCCTTTCATTCTTGAAATTCCTGGGTGAGACTGATGAAGTTGTTTCATTACAGCTAATCTTCCTTGCGGTGGAATAATTACTCTGGCTCCCCATAACACACATCCACCCTGTATGCTTAGTTCATCTTGCCGTTTGGCATAGAGACCAAAGGAAGGATCGTCCACTTTCTGTGGCCACCCTCGAAGGACATACTCTCGTACTCTGGTAAGAATTGCATCTCTATCAGTCCATTTTCTCACCTGCTCAGCTGTCACCAAGGGGGCATCACTGTCTGCTAGCAGAAGTACTCTCTCCTGATCCTCCTCTAGTGGTGGTTCTCCTTTTTTCTGGAGTGGCAGTCTACTCAAGGCATCCGCGTTGCTGTGCTCCTTTCCAGCCTTGTACACGATGGCATACTCATATGCTCTCAATGTGACTGCCCATCGCTGGATGCGAGGAGATGCCATCTGCGGTACAGCTTTCATCTCATTAAAAAGTGAGATGAGAGGTTTGTGGTCTGTCACAATGGTAAATTGTCTTTCATACAGGTAACTGTGAAATCTCTTCACCCCGAAGATGACTGCTAATCCCTCCTTATCAAGTTGAGAGTAGTTCTTTTCAGCTGCCGTCAAGGTTCTTGATACAAATCCAATGGGCTGCTCTAACCCGACAAAACTGCTCCTAAGCCATAGGGCGATGCATCACAGGCCAGAATGAGCTCTTTCTTTGGATCATAATGTACCAGCACAGAGCATGACTGCATCAAGACCTTGGAATCATCAAAAGCTTTTTGTTGTTCTGTCTCCCATCTCCATTTTTCCTCCTTCCTTAGTAACAGGTGAAGAGGAGCAAGCAGTGTAGACAACCTAGGCAGGAATCAATGGTAGTAGTTCAGGAGACCTAGGTAAGCCTTTAATTCTGTCACATTGCTCGGAACAGGTGCATCCTTGATTGCTGTGACCTTGTCATTCACAGGATGGAGGCCCATAGCATCAATTTTGTGTCCTAGAAAAATTACCTCTTTTCCCAGGAAGGTGCATTTGCTTTTTTTGAGCCTCAGACCACTGCTCTCTAACCTCTGCAATACCTCTTCCAGGTTCTTTAGATGTTCTTCCTCAGTTGACCCACTAAGTAAGATATCATCTAGGTACACTGTTACATGTGGAATGCCCTGCAGGATCCCTTCCATTGTCCTCTGAAATATAGCTGGGCTAGAGGAAACTCCAAATGGAAGTCTTGAGTAAGTATACAATCCTTTGTGTGTGTTGATTGTGACATATTTTCTTGAACTCTCATCCAGCACAATTTGTTGGTAGGCATGGCTCATGTCAAGTTTAGAGAAATGCTGTCCTCCCGCTAAGTTGGCAAACAGGTCTTCAATCTTGGGTATGGGGTACTGCTCTAAACTGGACACTCTATTGACCGTGAGCTTGTAGTCCCCGCAAATCCTTACAGAGCCATCAGGTTTCATAACAGGAACAATTGGAGCTGCCCAGTCTGAAAACTGGACCGGTTGGATGATTTTCTCTTCCACTAACCTCTGTAGTTCCTGCTCTACCAAGGGTTTCACTGCATACGGGACTGATCTCGGCTTGTAGAACCTTGGTTGTGCTTCACTGTCTACTTGGATTTTGGCTTTTGTGCCTTTTAGCTGACCCAGTTCTTCTTTAAATACTTCAGCATGCTTTTCTAGCACCTCATCTAGCTTAAGTTTGGACTTCACTTCCACCTTGTTGACTGGTTGAATCTCCATTGAAAGCTCTTTAAGCCATCCTCTTCCAAGTAAGTTAATGGCCCATCTCCATCTACCACTATTATGGGCAGTGTTTTTACAGCTGACTGATTCTCTACTGTCACATGTGCCATGCCCAGCACCCCTAATTTCTCTCCTGTGTATGTCTTCAGCTGCATGGAGGAGTTTTCCAATTCTGGAACTATGCCCTTTTTCCACAGCTTGAAGTACTGCTCTTTGCTGATGACTGTTACTCCACAGCCTGTGTCAATCTCGAATGTCACTTCTGTTCCATTCATTTTGACTGTTTTGGTGATGGGTGCCACTCTGTTTAGCTCCTGCCTAACACTGTAAATAGTGTGAATTTCACCAGCATCTTCATCATTGCTCTCTCTCTCCTCTCTCACTAGATGAGCCCGTCTACTTTTGCCTGTTGTTTGTACTCTTCCTCCCCTTAGAGCCTTGGTCGCTCCTTTCAGACTTGAACTGGTAGTAGCTTTACT
The DNA here is from genome assembly GCF_023375975.1 of Astyanax mexicanus. Lineage (NCBI taxonomy): Eukaryota > Metazoa > Chordata > Actinopteri > Characiformes > Acestrorhamphidae > Astyanax > Astyanax mexicanus. The sequence continues at coordinate 56,368,856 of NC_064408.1, forward strand.
CCTACATGCACGTTTTATATGAGCTCGCTTACCACAGTTGTGACAAATCACTATGGCAAACTTGCATTCAGCTGCTGCATGTAGCCCTTTACACCTGTAGCATGTTTGGTCTCTCTGCTGTACCTTGTGCTCTGCTGAGAAGACACGATGGACAGTTGCATTCCCCTTAGGAATCCGTGCTGAAGCCACTGACTCATCCAGAAGGTTCCCATGTAGGTCTCTGATATCTTTGTTTGCAGATTCCATTGCTTGGCTTATTTTCAAGGCTTTATCGAATGTTAAGTCAACCTCTGCCAACAGCCGCCTTTGTATCCTTCCATCACTCACGCCACAGACCAGCCTATCCCTCAACATTTGTGTTAGAGCCTCCTTCCTCAACTCAGCTACTAGTCAGCCACACTTTCTCCATTTCTGCGAACTCTTGAATTGAACTTGAATCTCTGCATGATTTCGCTCGGCTTTGGATTAAAATGTGCTTTGAGCAAATCCACCAACTCTTTGTATGTTTTGTCACTTGGCTTCTGTGGGCATAGCAAACTTCGCATGAGACTGTATGTGGCAGCTCCTACACCACTCAGTAGAATGGCCTTCTTTTTATCATCATCCGCAATGTCATTAGCCAGGAAAAAATAGTCCAGCATTTCAGAATATTCTTCCCAAGACTGGGAATTGCCATCAAAAGGATTCACTGACCCTAACATACTCATTTTGTTGTGCTGTAGTTGCTGGTAGGCCTGTGCAAACCTCCCAATGCTGCTCTGTTCCGGGGCTCTCTTTAACTGCACACCACAGCTTTTACTCCCACCATCCGGAGGCCATCCATTGTAATCCTCGTCGCCAAATATGTGATGACTTGAGGGGAGGTTATAGATGAGGCAGAGAGAGGTTATCTATTGTTATTTCTCTTTATTTGTGCAGAGCTTCACCCAAACACTTCCATTTCTGTGCTGAGTCACTACTTTCTCTACTCTAACTCAGAGTGCAATTAAGCTAGGAAACACTGTAGCACCACTTACTGGACAATTAATGCAACTGCATCTGTGGTTATTACACCCCTTCACTGCGCATGTCGAAATCATGACGCAGCGCAGCGCAGAAAGGCTCCATTTGATCGCGTTTGCGCTAGTTTTTTCTGTTTCTTCGGGACGGCGACTTTTTACTTCTGTTGTAAAAGAGTGTACACGTAATTCCGTACTTTCAAGTATTAAAAAAGTAGTTAGATAAGGTGTAGTAGGGTTGGGAACAGACTGGTTTTAAATAAATAAATATATAAACAGTCCATTGGCGCCACCTGCTGGAATCATGTGTAATGGCTAGTAGGAAATAAATTAAGGTAGAATCGATCTGCAGAGATTTAATTTTTATTATTATTAGATATATTTTTTTTCCTTTTATGTACATCAGTGGGATACTAACAGGGTAAGTGGGTTTTAAAAGCATTTTCTAATAATAAAAACTTAATTTCTGGCGCCATATCAGGCCAGCACCTAATAAGGGTTCACTTCCGGTATGGGGAAACAAAGGGGGCAGCTGTTGTTTGGCGTGCATGCTGGCGCTGTTGTGGGACCGGCTCGGTTGGTGTGTCGTCGCTGTGGTGGGAGCTGAGTCTGGTAGGTTTTAATGATTAATTCAGCGCATGTCTTTTTATTTGGTATGCGTAAAGTCAAGGCTTAGATTAAATATATATTTTTTTATTATTTAGGAGGTAGACCATAGATGCAGCAGTAAGCCATGTTAGGAATCCAACATAGGGTGACCAGATGTCCCGCTTTGTGCGGGACAGTCACGCAATTTCATTACTTTTCATGCGTCCCGCAAATTGAGACGCTGTCCCGCATTAGTGGCAATCAGACTCCAGTTTTAAAATGCGTGTTTTGTAATCTGGCATTTATTAAACGGCTGTGTGGGGAAAGCAGTGAAGGCTGTCAGCAGGGGGCGTGCTGCCCTGTTTTCTCTCTTTTTTTCCAAAACGCGATAAACGCCAGTCTTGTTTTCCCGCAGAACGCCACATCTCCACTCATCCAATCACAGGGCAGCATTCCACGAGCTATCTTATGTAAACACGGGCGCTGTTGAGCGTGCCGGTATTTCGTGTAGCCTACTTTCAGTTTCGTTTTTCACTCTCAAAGTCCGCGAAAATGAGCGGTTTTGATGGTATAGAGGAGCCTGTTCGTGAAGCAGTTATTGAAAAAAAAGAGAAAGCCATCAAAAGAGTCTCCTGTACGAGAAAAGGTAAAGAAAATGAGGCATTCAGGAGGGGGGAAATGCCCGCTGTCATCTGCAGTTCACACAAACACACACACACACACACTATACTACACCACACAGTGTGGTGTAGTATAGTGTGTGTGTGTGTGTGTTTGTGTGAACTGCAGATGACAGCGGGCATTTCCCCCCTCCTGAATGCCTCATTTTCTTTACCTTTTCTCGTACAGGAGACTCTTTTGATGGCTTTCTCTTTTTTTTCAATAACTGCTTCACGAACAGGCTCCTCTATACCATCAAAACCGCTCATTTTCGCGGACTTTGAGAGTGAAAAACGAAACTGAAAGTAGGCTACACGAAATACCGGCACGCTCAACAGCGCCCGTGTTTACATAAGATAGCTCGTGGAATGCTGCCCTGTGATTGGATGAGTGGAGATGTGGCGTTCTGCGGGAAAACAAGACTGGCGTTTATCGCGTTTTGAAAAAAAAGAGAGAAAACAGGGCAGCACGCCCCCTGCTGACAGCCTTCACTGCTTTCCCCACACAGCCGTTTAATAAATGCCAGATTACAAAACACGCATTTTAAAACTGGAGTCTGATTGCCACTAATGCGGGACAGCGTCTCAATTTGCGGGACGCATGAAAAGTAATGAAATTGCGTGACTGTCCCGCACAAAGCGGGACATCTGGTCACCCTAACCACACTACACTACACTACACTACAGCACATTAATGTAACGTGATTTTGGGGATTTTATAGTGTTAATGTCTTGTTCATTAATGAAATTTTGCACTTTTTTGAAAAGAAATGTTTTAAAATTTGTGTTTTTAGGCCCAATGGTTAAACTATTATATTCAGATGTACAATTTACTGTTATTTAGTATTGTATTTTGCACATAATTAGTAAAATATATATATATTGATGCCAAAGGATATATAAGACATTTTGAAAAAAAAAACTTGGCATGGATTTATTGCGTTTTGCGAAAAAACGAATTATTTTTCAAAATAAATCTTTAAATATTAAAATCTTGATTTGATTTTTTTGTGTTATTTTAACCTTAGTATGGTATTTGATAGTTTGAAACAGAAAACGGTGGTTTTCAGCCTACCACTTTCTTGCTAAAGAAAACCCTTTTTTACTCAAATTGATAAAAATGGATTTATAGCGTTTTGGAACCAAACTCTTCATATATATATATATATATATATATATATATATATATATATATATATATATATATATATATATATATATATATATATATATATATATATATATATACATACATACATACATATAGGCTACACACATTTTTTATTTGTTTCGACTGCCTCGATGCATTGGTGTCCCACATTGTCCCACACAAAAATAGTCTTTGTCCCACATCTGTTGAATTGGAATCTGGTCACCCTAATCCAACACGGGTTTTCCTTCTGCCCGGTTGTTTGGTGGTGCAGTGGTCCAGTGGTGGAGGGCCATCTAATTAAATAGAGCTTTAGGCTTCACGGCCAAAGTATAGTAAGTATGGTTGTTTAATTGGGGGTTGTGTAGTGTAATATATCTCCTGGTTATAGAATGTGTTTATTGATTATTATTAACAATTATTATTTATATAATGGTGTTAATATTGAACTATATGCTTTAATTTTAGCACAGACTGAGTATTGTCCAGCCTTCCTTGTCCACTTGTGTTGGAGTGTAGCATTCTACAACTTAGGTGGGTGTTTTAATTATTTCATGACTCTGAGGGTTCCTTATAGCTAGGCTATCCTAGTGCTTGAGTAGATTGATTAATGGGTATATTTGAATTTGCACTGAAAATAAATTATTATAAGGGTTATACTTTTACTGTATTAAAATCTTAAGAACTGTGCTATTTATAACTGGGGGTGGGTAATTTTGCTATGCTTTAAAACTGCATTTGCTATGTTTTGAGTACTGAGGATTAAGTGTTGTGTTGTCTGTGTTGCAGTGGAACTGGGCCTTGTTGTCTGTGAGCCACTGTTTTCCTCCTACCACGTTTTTATTTATTAAACACTGTGCAATATCTCTGAGCCATCTTGTTTAATTGATTCTGTACTGACCATTCAGCAGTTCTTTGTGAGCTCAGTATTTTAACTTGTATTTACTGTGTTTAGATAGACACGGCTTCTAATATCCCCTACTGGGCCTTATGTATGTAACTAATAGTGGCATTGGATACTGACTCATGGTGTTTTGTTAATTTGGTGTACACCTGTAGCCTCCTTTATTTGATGTCAAAACTAGTTTTGTTTGTAGAGTGATTTATTTTGTTTGTGGTTGTTTTGGTTGCTAGTGTGCGTAATAACAGATTTATTTATTTTTTTATTATTTTCTTTCATTTGAGGTGAATGATTTGCTTTCAATAACTGAAGTGTTGCAGGTGTTACACTCTTTTGTTTATTTTCTTTTTTTTGTCAGGGTCAGTAATAACATTATTCTCTCCATTTTTGGAGTTTCTGGTTGATGTAACCATAATTGCTGCTATTGTTTAACTGAAAGTGCCAGAATTTCTCTCTTTATGGCGCCTTTGTCTGTATTACTATAATTGCTGTTACTAGCTAACTGAAAGTGCCTTAAAGTATTTTATGCTTGTGTTCTGTTGATTTTATACAATAAATGATATATATTTTTGTTAATCAGCCTTGATTCTCATTTATTTGAGACAACCATTGGGGATCCCTTACCCTGTATGATAAATTAGGGTGGCATAGTCTAAGTTGATTGGTTGTTGGTCTGGTTTCCTACATATAGTGGGAGAGACCCACCAAAATAGATTGACTAGATTTTGCTCCGTTTTCCGCTCCGTGCAATAGACGGAGTTCAGCTGATCTAGTGGATTTAGCCATACTGTTTATATAAAGCTACCTTATACTGTTCAGACTTCAGTAAGTTTATTGGGATTCTCTCCACAAATTGGGTAAATACATGTGTAATGTTTTAAATAATTATTGCTGATATAAATAAACTACATTACATGGCACATCAGTTAGTATGTGGTATTATTAGGGTTCAAGCACCGAAGGTGCGTAGAACCTTCTTCTTCTTCTTCTTCTTCTTCTTCTTCTTCTTGTTCTTCTTGTTCTTGTTCTTCTTGTTCTTGTTCTTCTTGTTCTTGTTCTTGTTCTTCTTCTTCTTCTTCTTCTTCTTGTTCTTCTTCTTCTTCTTGTTCTTCTTCTTGTTCTTGTTCTTCTTCTTGTTCTTGTTCTTCTTCTTCTTGTTCTTCTTCTTCTTGTTCTTCTTCTTGTTCTTCTTCTTCTTCTTCTTGTTCTTCTTCTTCTTGTTCTTCTTCTTGTTCTTCTTCTTCTTGTTCTTCTTCTTCTTGTTCTTGTTCTTCTTGTTCTTGTTCTTCTTGTTCTTCTTCTTCTTGTTCTTCTTCTTCTTGTTCTTCTTCTTCTTCTTCTTCTTCTTCTTCTTCTTGTTCTTCTTCTTCTTCTTCTTCTTCTTCTTCTTGTTCTTCTTCTTCTTCTTGTTCTTCTTCTTCTTCTTGTTCTTCTTCTTCTTTAAAAACAGTTGTGCAGCCTAAACCGTAAGTCATACAGAAATGAAACTTGGTAGGTAGATGTAGGATCAGTGCATCTCGGTGGACAACAAAAATGGCACCGATTGGTCAAGTGGTGGCGCTATAAACAAGGAAATTCATTTTTCACAATTTTCTCAATAACTCAAAAACCATAAGACCTACATTCAAAATTCTTTTTTTGATGGATTCCTTGGGTCAATACCAACAACTTTCCAATTTGGACCATGCACTTCCGTCTATATAGATTTTGTGCTAATTTGCATAATATGCAAAACCTACTTTTGCAAACTAGTCCTAGGAATTTTGACCAATCCTGGCATGTTTGGTATCAAAACACTCGTGAGAGCATGCGCTTCAATATTCATTAAGAAAAAGTTGAAATATGTAAACAATATGGCCGCCATATGCAAATTAGTCCTTCCGGATATATGCCCCATTCACTTCAAGAGGTAAATTTGGAGCACTGTTTCTCAGCAACCGTGCAACCTAGCAAGTTGAAACTTTGCATGCAGAATCTATCATACAGCCTCTAAAGGATGTTCAAAGGGCAACTTAATCAATCAACATGGCTGAACACCATCAGCCAATCAGCATTCAGCAGACATTTTGGCAGGATGAATGTTGCCCAATCTGGATGATATTTGGCAGTTATGTTCAGGTGGAGACACTGTAGTGACCTGCAAAGTGCTGAAACAATCCGCCCACTGGGGGGCGCTGTTCCAAAAAAACGAGTATATGTCAATCATGCTGTACTATTTTGACATCTAATTGTTTTTGCCATATTTAGTACAGTGGCTCTGACAAATTTCTCAATACAACTATGTTTAAAAAACTATGTTGTTCATTCATAATTGCTAATTGTTTGAAAATAGCTATATTGAAACTACTCTCTGGATATTTGGCCTATCACCTCCATTTCAGTCTTGCTGCACACTGTAGAGTCTCTAGGTAAATGTTCATTAAAAACATTTGTGAAAATTTCACATACAATACTCTCCAGGCATCAAGCAATCTGCGCGTCCTTGGAATTTCTAACCTAAATTGCTGTAACTCTGCAGTATTTGCTGTAATCTCACAATGTTAAAGACCTCTGTACAATATCACTCTGATGAAGCGCCATTTAATACAGAACTAGATTAAGAATAACTTGACATTACATGTCATATCAGAACATTCACTCCTTTGTGCCTCTTCTCAACATTAATAACAGGTGAAAGACTTTTGATCATTTCTAAATGTGACAGAATGTCTCCAATTGTGTTAGACCTTCTTACACATCACCATCCTATGCTCTAGTAGGCACCATTGTGCTAGTTGGTGCTTGATGAAGCGCCATTTAATTCAGAACTAGATTTATAATAACTTCGTAATTACATGTCATATCAGAACATTCACTCCTTTGTGTTAATTTAAACTTGTTTGGTCAAACATTTCAGCTTGTTCTGCAAAGGTTCAAAGGTCAATCTGAATACCACTTTGTGAACATTCTGGTTGAAGCCACCTGATCAATACCAATAACATGTAGACGCCTTTTGACTAGTTCTAACTCACTTAATGAATATCCTACAAAGTTCACTAGATTTACATGTGAATTTAAGCACTGATCAGGTTGAAAGGCCTCTGCTCAACATTAATAACAGGTGAAAAACTTGATAATTTCTAAATGTGACAGGGCATCTCCAATCATATTAGACCTTCTTACACATCACCATTCAATGCTCCAGTAGGCACCATTGTGCAAGTTGGTGCTTGAACCCGATGATTGCCGCTTGCGGCTATATTTTTTAATTAACTTTGCTACTAAAATTACACCTTGAAAAATGTTTCCCCCCCACCTTTATTAAGGTTCTAGTGCATGTACTTCTCACTTGTGCAGAACTAATGTGGCTTATTTTATAGTTTTTATACATACAGTTGTATACAGCAGAATACTCATAGAACAGAGTTAAACTGTAGTGGGTTTAAAGTACAGTAATAATGCTGATAAAATATATCAAGACTACAATTTCACTCTGTAACTTTAACACTATCTGCACCACTTTTACATTGAAAACACAGGGGGAACATATTTAACTAGAGTCTAGAAAAAGTGGTTCCCCTATAGTTTAATAAAGCTGGAGTGGGTTTAAAGTACAGTAATGATGCTGATAAAATATATCAAGACTACCATTTCACCCCTCTGTTTATTACAGCTGGAGATGGTTATGGGTACAGTAGTCATGTTGATAAACTGTGTGTCCATTACTATTTTACCCAGTAACTTTACTCTCTATATACCTCTTTAATTCTGAGAACACAGGGGGAACATTTTTAACCAGTACTTAAGAAAAGTTGTTCCCCCTCTGTTTCTATAGAGGTTTATTGGCATGATTACTGTATTTTAAATCATCTCCAGCTGTAATAAACAGAGGGGAACCACTTTTAGAGTAGTGACCACATTACTATATCTAATGCTGCTCTGATAGTAGCGACCACATTACTGTATCTAATGCTGCTCTGAGAGTAGCGACCACATTACTGTATCTAATGCTGCTCTGAGAGTAGCGACCACATTACTGTATCTAATAAATCAAACTTTATTGCATGTGAAGGACATACCTGAGCTTGTGGTTCTTGTGCAGGCTCTTGTTCGATACCTTTCACGAGATTTGGACTGGATTGGACCTGTGGAAAAAATATCATTATCAAAATAGGATTAGAAACCACACTACTGTATCTAATGCTGCTCTGAGGGTAGCGACCACACTACTGTATCTAATGCTGCTCTGAGGGTAGCGACCACACTACTGTATCTAATGCTGCTCTGAGGGTAGCGACCACACTACTGTATCTAATGCTGCTCTGAGGGTAGCGACCACACTACTGTATCTAATGCTGCTCTGAGGGTAGCGACCACACTACTGTATCTAATGCTGCTCTGAGGGTAGCGACCACACTACTGTATCTAATGCTGCTCTGAGGGTAGCGACCACACTACTGTATCTAATGCTGCTCTGAGGGTAGCGACCACACTACTGTATCTAATGCTGCTCTGAGGGTAGCGACCACACTACTGTATCTAATGCTGCTCTGAGGGTAGCGACCACACTACTGTATCTAATGCTGCTCTGAGGGTAGCGACCACACTACTGTATCTTATAATTGTAACTAGATAACTGTGTTTTTATAATTAAAGCAAAGAATAGCTCTGAAAATGTATATACATAAACAATAGCTTACTAATGCTGCTGCTCTGAGAGTATTAGCTACAAAATCGGTTCAATGGCTAACCTCTCTTAAACCTCAAAGAGAGTAGAACAAGTTATGCAGACAGTACTTATTAATATTCAGAAATACTGTTAGCTACTAAAGCTAAAAAAAAAAAAAAAACCTATTGTTGGGTAACGTTAGCCATTTAAGACACAACCACCAGCACAGATAGCCCTGTAATGTGATAAAATAATGATAAAACAGATATTTTTACTGTTTTTAAATAACAGAGGGTGAGCATTTTTTAGCAACTGAATGTGCTTAAAATGTAAAAAATAAAACTTACATTTTCTTTTTCAGCAATACAGCTAAATCCAGCTATTAAAAATCCTGCAACATCCCGTCTTCAGTTCTCCAGTGATTTAGCGCCAGATTTCAAACGCGTTGCTTCCGGACATAAGCTCTCACAACCAGATCAGATCCAAGCTTGGCTGACTGGGCGCAAACCAATGGCATTTAGGAATGTGTGTAATAGGGGCGGATACCCGTGGGGTAGACCCACCCCCGTGGTGCTGCTGAGGGCAAAAAACCCAAACGATCCATCGCACCCGGAAGAGGAGAGTCTGGCGCTTCTCGTGCAGACTTAAAATGGAACAGAAACTAGTTTTACACCTGAATAAATATGATTTAACGAGGTCTAATCCACAAATATACACCAGAAAGACCACTGTAGAACAGTGCAACGTTTTGGAAATGTTTGGAGAGCTATTAAATAAGCAAATCAAATGGTTATCATATTACAGCACTAAATTCTTAGAGATCTTATTCTCATGTATCCCAGATATATGTTTGAAGTGATATTACTGTATCATTTTGGAGTTATTGGATACCAAAACTTGGTATTCGGTTTTGTATAAAAGAGATTTTGGAGTGCTATAAAACCAAAAAAAATCTAATTGTTATCATATCAGACAATGAAATCCTTGAAGAAGACATTCCATACTATTGATGTCATGCAGACAAACCAAGTCTCCCTGAAGCTGTGGGAGTCTCCCGCATTTTGGTAGTGGGTCCTTGATGCCCGCGAGTCACATATATATCAGAATGAGTGCCCCAAACGCGCACGCAGGCGACAGACTTTTTTTTCTCTAATTGCGTGTGGGAAGGAGAGAGAGAAAACAGAGAGGGTTCTGATTGGCCTGTTCTCTGCAAAGAGTCTGTGAGACAGCCAATCAGTTTTTAGTGTGGGCGGGTAATGTTTTTCCCCCCTCCCGGACAGGATTTGTTCAGTGAGTGAGAGAAAGCAGATCATGGCGGAGGCAATATTAATAATTATTGTAATATGATATGAAATGTTTTTGATGATGTGCAATTTTTTGTGATATTGTAACTGTCAATTTTTGTCAAATAAAGGCTTTTTTCCAAAAAAAAAAAAAAAGGAAAGCAGAGGCAGGGCCTTCCAAAAAGAAAAAAAATAAATCTTTCACCTCTGAATACTCTAAATTTAATTTAAAAAAAAAGTCAAATTAATTAATATAAAAGTAAAGTTTCGTTATCCTTTGGTGTGTGTGTAAGTTTTTTTTTTGTTTGTTTTTTTTTTTGGGGGGGGGGGGGGGGGGTGGGATGTCTGTGTCTGGCATGTCAAGTGATTTTACTGTATCATTTTGGAGAAATTGGATACCAAACTTAGGAAAAATGTCTATTCGCTTTTGAATAAACCACATTTCAAAGTTCTATAAAACCAGCAAATCAAATTGTTATCCAGTGCCACCAAGACAGCCTTAAAGAACACATTCCATACTCTTAATTACATGAGTAACAAAGAATATTACTGTATCATTTCGGAGTAATTGGATACCAAACTTAGGAAAAATGTTTTCGGTTGTGCATAAACCAGATTTCGGAGTCCTATAAAACAAGCAAATCAAACTGTTATCCAATGCCACCAAGACAGCCTTAAAGAACACATTCCATAATATGCATGACATGAGTAACAAAGAATATTACTGTATCATTTTGGAGTAATTGGATACCAAACTTAGGAAAAATGTCTATTCGGTTGTATCACACCAGTGACATTACCATTTTCTGCCACTAGATGGCAGTAATAGCTTCTGCTTGGCTGATGTATATAAGAGAAGAAGGAATTTGAACGGTGGAGGGGGGAGGATGCGGAGAGGAGGAGGGGGAAGTATGGGCGGAAGTCCCGGAAGACGTAGTAGTAGATTCAGGAAGTGATCTCGAGCAGTCAGGTGGACAAGGTGTAGTTGAATTTGGATGGCAACAGGTGGAAAATAGGACTGCAAAAAGAAAGAAAAGTTCTGAACATGTAGTACAGAGAAAAGGTTGTAGAGAGTATAAAGTGATGATTAAGATGTTGTCTGAAAATGTTGTTAGCTTAAATCCGTTTAGGCTGACAAAAGATTTAAAGTAAGCTCTGGGGGATATAGTTTATGCTAAGCCTATAAAAGATGGAAGGATTCTGTTATGCTGTAAGGACAGGAGACAACAGGACCAAGCTTTAAAGCTTAAAACACTAGCTGGTCAGAGAGTGGCTTGTTCAGTTCCTTCGACCTCGGCGTGGGTCAAAGGAGTTTTAAGTGGGATTCCGTCTGAAATGTCTGAGGAGATGATTAAATCTGGGGTAAAAGGTGCTAAGGTGAAGGAGGTGAGACGTCTTAAGACAGTTAGAGATGGTACCAGGGTGGACAGTCTCTGTGATGCTGATTTTTGATCAAGATAAGTTGCCTGATCATGTTTATCTAAGTTTTGTGAGCTATGCAGTGAGGGCGTTTATTCCTCAACCACTCAGATGTTTTAAATACCAGAATTATGGACATGTAGCTGGAGTATGCACGGGTGCTAGATGTGGGGGAGACCATGAATATGGAAAATGTGCTAAAGGAGTGAATCCCAAATGCTGCAATTGTGGAGGACAGCATAGTGCTGGATACAGAGGTTGCTTCGCTTATCAGAGTGCTGTTGAGAATTAAAAGGTTAAAACATTGTCTTATAATCATGTAAACTATCAATTAAGGGTTAAAACAGGGTTGCCCTATAATCATACAAAATACTTAATGAAAAACCAATCAGTATAATCCATTAGTGATTTTAATAAGGTTTAATCAATATGTTAATCAACCAATAAGTTACCTGTATTCAAAAGGGAATTATTTAGCCCCTTGTAATCTTTATTCATGTTGGTGATCATATGTTAACAGACACAGTACTCTTTAGAATCATATAACAAATGTAGTTTAATTAAGTCTGCACAAGACTGTTTCATAACACATGTGTAGCCATCTGTGGTTAGACCTTGAGAGTGAGGAAGGCTGACCCGTCCCCTCAGACCAAGATAACGAGGGAACTTCAACTGAATTTATGTTGCCAGAACCAGGCGGGAGGACAATAGATTTATTATACTGAAGACGCAGGTGCCAGGGAGGCATGGCGTCATGTTAAGATAAGATACAGTTCATGGGACCAAGGACAAATCCCAAAAAAGGTTTGGGGGACTGTCCAGCCTTCTTCACTCACACCATAGTGGGATGATCTATATAATCCTGTGTATGTCTTTTGGTTTTCGAACATTCTCCTTGACTCTGAGCGGAGTATTGTTCCCGGAAGGTCTTCTGAAATAAACTGTTAATTTTGCTGAAGACTTTGGTATCCTGACTCCTCTTGACTTCTCTATCAACCATTTAAAAAGAATTCAGGGGGAACGCACTGGAAACGGCGCTGTAAGGGGTAGTGTGGCTTTTCCCAACACTGCTCAAAGCATTCAGCAAGTAAAGAAGGTTTGTCGTATGCTGAAGCAGCCAAGGATGTCAGGTCTGCTGAGGAGGCTAGCATAGAGCAGGAACATATGGAATATACGGTAGGTCAGACCAAGCGAAGCTCAGATTGCCAAAATACTCTGGTTTTGGATAAAATTAAATCCCTTGCATTTATGGTAGAAGTGGTAAACTGTTCAGCCCAGACAGAAAGCAGAACTGATATAACTAAAAACATCCTTAGGGCAGCTGAGAAGTACCTAAATTTGGTAGGCATAACGGTTGATAGACTTAATGAAAAGGGTCAGGTTCTCAGGTAGTATGTGGCTCGTAATGGTATCCTTTTTTATTTTACAGTGGAATGCAAGGAGTTTAATAGCTAACTGACCTGATTTTAAAAAGTATGTTGGGGAGATAAAACCTAGTATAATTTGTGTCCAGGAAACATGGTTGAAACCCTTTCTTGATTTTACTTTAGAAGGCTATGATATTGTTCGTAGAGATCGGGAATTGGGAAATGGTGGGGGAGTTGCTACGTTTATAATGCAGGGTTTGGGTTTTAGAACGGTGGAGGTCAATGAGGATTGTGAGAGTGTGGTGGTGGATGTCTGGACAGGCTTGGCTTTTGTGAGAATTGTCAATTATTATAATCCTTGTGCGAGGCTGAGTCTAGAAATTCTTGACAGAGTGTGTGGTCAAGTTATTAGTAGAGTTTTGTGGTGTGGGGATTTTAACGCACACAGTACTCTTTGGGGATGTAACGCCACTGACCAGAATGGTTTAATTATAGAGGAAATGTTGGACTGTAAGGGTTTGGTATGTCTTAATATGGGTGAGGGGACAAGGTTTGACTTAGTTAGAGGGTGTATGTCTGCACTGGATTTGACATTGTCATCTGCTGATCTGGCAGGGTTAGCTGATTGGTCGGTTCGACAGGATTTGTTAGGAAGTGATCATTTTCCTATTTGGTGTCGGGTTGGGTTAGACGTGTCTTGAAACTAGTACGATTAAGCGTTGGAATTTTAAGAAGGCGAATTGGGGGCTATTTTTACAGCTGTGCGAGGTAGGGGTAGATAAGCTTTCTTTTGAGGATGATATTGAAACCCTGAATAAAAAGGTACAGAATCTTTTAAGTTGCTCGCCAGACAAAGCTATTGGTAAAACTAGTGGTAGATCTGGGAAAAAAGCAGTTCCGTGGTGGACTCCAGACTGCAGCGAAGCTGTTAAAAATCGGCGTAGGGCTTTTAGGAGGCTGAAATCTTTTCATACATTTCAAGGGATGCTTGAGTTTCAAAAAGCGAGGGCAGTTGCTCGACATATTATCCGGACGGTTAATAGGAAATTCTGGAGGGATTTTTGTTCTTCACTCGGTAGGCAAACCTCTGTTAGTGACGTATGGGGTATGATAAAGAAAATGGGAGGTAAGCGGTCTAATGAAGGCATTCCAGTTCTGCAGAATGGGGTAGATGTGGCTGTTTCTGATCAAGAAAAGGCAGAGTTTTTAGTACAGGCATTTGTTAAGATTCATGGGAATGATAATTTAACACCTGAAGCAAGGCTGTTCAGGGAAAGAGTTAGACAAGTTAATCAAAATCTGTTAAGCAGACGTGGTGATGGTTGTAGTTCTCTAGATATGGATTTTAGTTTTGCTGAACTGAAACAGGCATTGGAATTGGTGAGACAGACATCGCCTGGGCAAGATGAAGTTTGTTATATTATGTTGAAAAATGTATCTGATAGGGTGCTTTTATATGTTCTTGCTCTATTTAATAAGATATGGAAGGAAGGGACATTGCCAGGTTCTTGGAAGCATGGTGTGATCGTTCCAGTGGCTAAACCAGGGAAAGATAAATCTGATGTGAACAGTTATAGGCCGATAGCTTTGACCTCTAATTTGTGCAAACTCATGGAAAGAATGGTAGTGCAGAGGCTATCGTATACACTAGAAAGTAGAGGTCTACTGTCCCCCTCTCAGTATGGCTTTCGTAAAGGTAGGAGTACTTTGGATGCAGTGGTGTGCCTGGAGTCAGATATTAGAAAGGCCCAAGTGACTAAGGAACTGGTAGTGGCAGTTTTTTTTTATATAGAAAAAGCTTATGATATGAAGGATGGACTTCTGCTCCAGTTGCATTCTATGGGTATTGGGGGTAGAATGTTTAATTGGATAAAGGATTTTCTGAACGGTAGAACGGTACAAGTTAGAGTGGGGAAATCTTTTTCTGGGACATATACTGTTGACAATGGTACACCACAGGTAGTGTTTGTAGTCCGGTGCTGTTCAATGTAATGATTAATGGTATTTTTTGGACCTGGAATAGGGAGATCATTATATGTTGATGATGGGGCTCTGTGGAAGAGAGGAAGGAATTTGGAGATGGTAAAGAAGTCGCTACAATTGGCAGTCAGTGCAGTTGAAAACTGGGCTTTTGAATGGGGTTTTAGATTCTCAGTGAGTAAAACTCAGACAATCTGCTTCTCCAACAAGAGAAGTTACAGTTATACGGAAAACATTTAACTCCGGTTCATGAAGTGAAATATTTAGGGGTGTGGATGGATAGCAAGTTGACATTTCAATCTCATATTGAAAAACTGGTTTCAAAATGTAAGAAAGGGATTAATGTGTTGAGATGTTTGGCAGGCTCGGATTGGGGTGCGAGTCGTCGGGCACTTAGGCAGGTGTATATCTCATTAATTCGTGCAGCATTGGATTATGGGAGTGTGGCTTATGGTTCGGCTTCTGATACTCTGTTGAAAAAGGTTAGTACAATTCAGCTTCAAGCAATGAGGGCATGTTGCGGAGTGTTCAGGTCTTCACCTAATTCTGCAATTTTAGTAGAAATGGGAGAACCCCCTTTGGTTATCAGAAGGAGTCATATACTTTTATCATATTGGGTTGGGTTGCAGGGACATGGTGAGGAACATCCAACAAAAAGTGTGCTTAAAGCTTGCTGGGAACATGGGGATTCTCGGTTACGGAGTTTTGGTTGGATTGCAGATACCTTGGCTCAACGAATGGATTTGTCAAAGATTTTTCTGAGAAATACAGTAGTTTTGCCATCAATGCCAAATGTTGATTTACACCTACACAATGAGTTTCAGAAGCAAAAGGGAGCGATACCTAAAGATTGTGCTGTTGTGAATTACTTAGATTTTAATTATAAATACTATCTACAGGTATATACAGATGCGTCAGTGGATCCAGTGTCAGGGAAGGGTGGAGTTTCAGTGTATGTTCCTCAGTTTCGGACAGAACTTACTAAAATGAGTAAGTTCTTCCCCTCCTTCACTTCTCTGTCCCTTTATTTCCCTTCGACCTCCCCTCGAAGCCCTATCTAAAAATGGTTTATCTTAATTCCTATTACTTTGTACTTGACTATTGTAAGTCGCTTTGGACAAAAGCATCTGCCAAATGTAATGTAATGTAACTAAAAGGGTGTCAGATGCTGTTTCAGTGTTTACTGCAGAATTAGTGGCCATTATGCTGGCTCTGGTTTGGGTTGAAGATGTTTAACCTCTTCGTACAGTGGTTTGCTCTGATTCTCTGGCAGCACTGAAAAGTCTCAAGAATAGTCAGTGGTCTGCTAGGGCTGATATTCTTTTCGATATTCTTTTGACCATCCATAGGTTGCAGCATCTGGGTTGGTTTCATGTGGGTGCCTGCTCATGTAGGAGTGGAAGGCAATGAACAGGCTGATAAGCTGGCCAAGCTTGCCCTTAAATTAGAACAGGTTGACATGCTGGTACCTCTGAATAAGCAGGAGGCTAAACATGTTATCAAAGTGGGAACAACAAGTATGTGGCAGGATTTATGGGAATCGGATCCAAAAGGAAGGCACCTTTATAACATTCAGACTCGGGTGGGCAGTAGAATTACTAGGGTTTGTAGTAGACAAGAAGAGGTTTTGCTGTCCAGAGTTTGAATTGGGCATAGTGGACTGAATCACACATTGTTCAGAATAGGTAAACACCCAACAGGTAACTGTGCTCTTTGTAATCAACCTGAGACAATTGAGCATGTGTTGGTTCATTGTCCAGCCTATGTCAGGGAACGGACTGAGGTGTTTGGGTCTTCTAGGGCTGCAGGAACAATGACAATAGGCAGTATGATATAAGAGGAGTGCAAAATGCTGAAGTTTCTTAAACTATCGGGTCTGGGCAATAGACTTTAGTGTCTCCCCTCCTTCCTCCTTTATTTATTTATTTATTTATTTTTTTTTTCCCTCTTAATAAATTACTTTATTATTTTATGGGATTATTTATTAGTTTAATGGTTCTGCCTATCTACTTACTATGTCGTACTATATGTGTCCAGTAAGTGGCAGTAATGCACCAAATATAGGCGTGCCGACTGCCAAAATCCAACAGAAAAGAAGAAGAACAAGAAAGGTGGAGGGTACTGTCTGCTGAGGGAAACCATGGACCATGTTCTTTTTTGTTGCAATAAATATGCTGTCCAAAGGAAAATTTTGTTTTCTTCTCTTAAACACAAGGGTCACAAAGAATTTTCTTGGACAGGATTGCTTTCTTATGGGGTAGGGATGGGTTCGGTTCACAAACTGTTTTTTCAATATTTGAAAGCTATTGGTATATTTGACTTTATTTAGGTTTTTTTATATATATATATTTTTTTTTTCTCGTGGCGGTAATGCACCTTTAGAAGAAGAAGAAGAAGAAGAAGAAGAAGGCTGGAGGGAAACTATTGTTTGCTGCCTTTTCCCCCCTTTCAATTGACCCATTTATTGAGATATCTCAGGATTTCTTGCTCAATGTAAGTACAATACAGTTGTATAAATATGGTTTTGTGTTGTACAGTAAATTGAAGTGATTTAGATTTTGTAAATATGTTTTCTGGATTATATGTTGATGTTTTACACAGAAGGGGATTTGTGTTTCTGGTGTATCATGGACTCAAAGAAGAGCTTTCCCTGTGGATTCTGTTATCATTCCTGGAAATAACTGGGTGGACTAAAGTATTTTGAAGATGCAAGCAAAGGACTATTGGTGAGCTCCATCCATGTTAAAGCTTTATACCTGGAAACATTCTGCAAGGACTGTGCTTATTGAACTCTATTGGAAATTCTAATGGGTCTGTAAATGTGCTTTGTTGTTGTTGTTGCTGCTGCTGTTTTTTTTTCTTTTTCTTTATGTCCTTACTGATACAATTTGTAAATATATCATTCACCGGGTGCGCTGTGCACGCGGCTACAGTAAAACAGTTCAGACGCGCACACCAGTTTTCACCAGTTTTCGGTGTAGATTATGGAATGCGGAGCGGAGAGGGGGTTTAATCTCTTACTGGCAGTTGGCAGCAGGAAGGAGCAGCAGTCAGTGGCAGCAGTCGATCACTACTGGTTGTAGGATTGAGCTGCCAATGGCAGCCGCCTATTCTGAGTGTCTAAAAATGGCAGCAGGAAGGAGCGGTCAGTGGCGGCCTTCAATCACTATAGAGGTAGGTTTAAGCCACAGGCAGCTGCCAGTTGAGTCGCGGCTGAAAATGACGGTAGCAGCCTTGAGGCTGAACGTTTCAATTAACAGCTGACAGCAGGAGGCGCCCGTCTCTCCGTAATATTTGGGCGTAGCTGTGCAGTGGCGCTGCGAAGGTAGGAGGGTGTATTCATGAACGCAAAACTCGGCGGACGAATCACAGCTGCTGCCACAACGCCGCGCGCGTAGTTACATTTCTAGTGAAGTGCACGTTAAGCAAGGGTCGTACAGACGTAGATTATACGCAGAAGCGTAAATTGCCCTTTTGTTTTGGTACCGTCCAGGGGCCTCATTTATAAAGAGTGCGTACGCATAAAAAGAGGGCAGAAATGTGCGTAAGCAACATCTCACGCAAGAATTGTGATTTATAAAGAAATACTTGGCGTGAAAACAAGCGTACATTTAAGCAAGGTTTGAGGCATGCGTATGCCTTCAAAAGTGTGCGGAGAGAGCGGGAATTAGTGGCATCATGTGGTAAAGTAGGGAATTGTAAGTAAATGCGCAAGTTTTTCTTCCTTCCGCATCTTAGATACCACATAAATCAAAATTAACAAAGGAAGATATTTTTTTTCTGCATGTATAGTTAAAATTATTTCTGTATCTTATTCTGTATTATATGTATATGTAGTGTTAATTTTCCACTAACTTGTATATTTCACTTTGAATATATATATATATATATATGTAAATATTATTATTATTATTGCAACAAATTATACTCTATAATAAAGAGAGAGGAAAGTGTTAAGGGCTGGTAATAGTTGCAGATAATTACGATCATAAACAGCTGTACCTAATTGCATAAAATAACAGCTCTAGAAATAGGCAGAAAATAGTGAGGCGCTGTCTGTTATAATGGCGTTTTTGGCATTACTTGAGTAATTAATTAAGTAATTTGGCATTACTTGATTACAGTTGCAGTCAATTTTTTTCTGTGCAAAGCAATTTGCTTCTTTGCGTCGACTTTTAAATCTGACCACTTTTTCTTTACCTCTGCAATAGTTCGGCTTGTGGAGCTCACATTGTTTACTGCTGCAGCCACATGCTGCCACTCAACAAACTTGCGTTTGTTGGTAATGCCACTACTAAGGCCACCAAACAACACATCCTTCCTTGCCTCAACCTCTGAAACAAGGACTTCCTCTTCACAATCTCCAAAATTTCGCTTCTTTGCTTTGCGTTCCTCCATCATCCCGATCAGAATGAATGGGGAATCACTCATTTAAATATTTATTGGGTGATTTGCATGGACTTTTCATGGGTAAATGTGGGTGGTACGGAGGCGGAGCGCGAGGCTTGGTAAGCTGCGCACATTTATAAGCAGATTGTGATTTATAAAGAGGAAACTGCGTTCAGGTGTGTGTACGCACACTTTTTTAAATCTGATTTTTTTTGGACGTACGCCATTTCCTGTTTTTTTGTGCGTACGCACACTCTCACTTCAGAACCTACGCAGAGTTTTATAAATGAGGCCCCAGGTGTTTACAATGTGAGTATCTTTTATGAAAATGACATATGAAATGCAGCCGACCTTACAGTACAAACTAATATTAGTAATATTGATAGATTTAGGTTGGTGTTGCTAGAAAGCTTAATAACACTGATTATGTCGCCATGCATCCAATTTAATACCACCTTTTTAATTAGCTGACTCAGCCGATCTCTGATAGCTAGCTAAATAGCTAGCATCACGACCTTGCAACTAAAGTAACGTTATATTTGTTTAACACTAAACCCAGTTCATGAGTATTTATTATATTGCATGTTTTAAGAAAACACTAAAATGAAGAGGACCGGACAGCACTCGTATAATGTCCAGTATATTTGACTCACAGATAAAACACGAACGTTTCGGCACTTAGACCTTGAAGGTCTAAGTGCTGTCCGATCCTCTTAATTTTTGCGGATTGTTTTTTGCTGATTTAGCACGTGAGAAGTATTTGGGAGGGCAGCCTGTTTTTTTTTTTACTTTTTTAAATAAAAACACTAATTATGAAATTCATGGGGAAACATAATGGTGATGTTTAGTCAGTGTTTTATATGTCTAAAAAAAATAGAATGATCTTTTTTTTTGCTGTAAATGCAGTAGAACAAATTTTCGAACAATTTTCTGATTTTCTTGTTACTTGTTTTCTACTTAATGCTGTGTTATGTACATATTTTACTAGAATGCAGAGTCTGCTAAGAATTAAAAAAACAAAAGCAAAAAAATTTAATTTCTCTGACCTCATGGTAAAATAGTGACTCCTCTGGACTTAAAATGTATAAACTGGAAATCTTTCATTAGATACTCACACTGGCCATTCATTTACTTTACTATCTATCTGTCTGTCTGTCTGTCTGTCTGTCTGTCTGTCTGTCTGTCTGTCTGTCTGTCTGTCTGTCTGTCTGTCTGTCTGTCTGTCTGTCTGTCTGTCTGTCTGTCTGTCTGTCTGTCTGTCTGTCTGTTATCCTTCTCTCTACCACTACCTCCGTGTCTGTTCCTTGAATATTCAGCTGTCGGGGGTGTGTTTTTTTTTTTTTTTTTTTTTTAAGTGTGTTTTTAGTATTCCCTGTGTTGATCTAGAGACAGTTTCGTTGGCACCAGTCTACAAAGTCCTGTACCAGATCTATGTATCCTCAATCATTCCAATATGGATTTAGACAGACGACTTCAGCCCATGTTGATTTCTCAAGTAAAAGGTAGCTTCTTAGTGCCATCTTGTGGTACAACACTGTATATCTTATAAACATTTACATTTCCTTACATTTTATGATTACTACCACTCCTGTTATTTAGATCCTTCAAATAATATAAATACTGATACAGTACTTGGCTAAATATTTAAGAGCTGATAAACCAAGAAACTCTTGAAATATAACAGAATGACCCTATTAGCTACCATTTACCAAACGTAGCCTAAAAAGAAACACGCTATTAATTAATAAAATTCATGCACAAGGGGCGTGCCTACTACTCACATTAATTTGATTTAAAATACATTGAACAGCATTAATATTAGACTAATAAAAGGCATGAGCACCAGCGGTAATGTCTAAAGAAGGTATATTGTAAATTAGTAATTAAAAAACTGAAGAGCTCAGGTTCAGGAGCTCGGATCTGCAGTGAATTGCTTTGGACTGAGTCTCTCGCTAAGAGCATTGGCTGAACAGAGTTTAAATGTATTGGCTTTCAAAACTGAAAGGAGCTCATTATCTTATTATTAAACGTCGCTTTTTACTGCGCTTATTACAGCGTCAAGAGAGACACTAAAACGGCGCTTTTTACGTCATCTCATTGCACTGAGACGGCGCTCTGTACGGCGCGCCAAAAGGGTCGAAAAACGCTTTTAACGGCCTTTTCAACAGCGTTGTGAAATCATATGGCGTATATTACGGCGTAAAGCCCCCACAGAATGTTGTATTTGGCCCTTTTGGCGTTCCGTATTAGATAGCGCGACAGAGCGTTTTCTAAGTGCAGATGGCGGCTGCGTCCAGAAACCCCAAAAGTGTCTCCTTTTTTCCTACCGATCCTCCTCCTCTCCTCCGTGACCCAGAAACTGATTTTGTGACGCCATCTTGCCGCCTGTCCGAATACCGTAGGAGACGAAAGAAGCCGCTTAAAATCGAATAGGCTTCCAACGGAGGGTACGTGAGAGCATCCTACTCCGGAAGACTTTTAAGGATTATCGAATGACATCACTGCATCCACGCCCACAGAGCATGCGGGAATGGAGAAGGCAACGCACAAATATACGTCATAAGCATATTAATTAACTAGGTTCCTTATCTAATTAAACAGCCAGTAAAGCAGTAATCTAATGTTTAATTTAGGTAAGCTGTTCAGTAAAACTATATTAATGACCCTATATGTAACATGTTGTACATGTACACATCACTTCAACATGTATGCAAAATATAATATTTATTATTTATTAATATTTGTTTTTTGTTTTATTACATTAAATTAAATCATATTTCACTATTAAAATAATTTAATATTTATGCAACCTTCATCAATACCGAATCAGGCTGTTCTTTGAAGCTTAATATGCTTGTCAAAGTTATGATCTCTAGAATTTGGAATTGTGTTTATTGTTTTCTCGTTTTTATTCTTGTATGCGGAGCTCTATCCAGAAGCTGTGATTGGTTGCGCAGTTGAAGTGCTGAAAGTGAGCGTTGTGATTGGCTCGGTTCATCGGTAGACAACATCCTATCCAAAAGGGATCAGCTGTCCCATTTCCCCAATTACAGCTCCTTCCCCCCATTCCTCCTCCTCTCCTCTCCTCGATTCCTCCACCTTCTTCCGGGGTAGGAAAGGAGGAGTAGGAGAGAAGGAGTAGCAAAAGTTACTGGACGCAGCCGGCGTGACCGCGGTTGCTGCAGGCGCATCTCACTCGCGAGATTCTAACGCCGGATGTCACGTGTGACTCTTTTTTATTATAAAATATACATCTCCTCTAAAACCCCCTAAAAATCCAATATTTAGACTATCATATCTAATCACAAGCCAGTTCGTTTTCATGCAGTATTCAAAATATTTATTTGTTCATAATCAGCATTTTATATCATAATGAAGCTCAACTGGTGTAATTAGGCGTGTTCGACTTAACCTGGCGCTGCAAAGTCATAAACTATCATAATCTATAAGTCTCCCCATGACTTGTAAAATTCTTCATTCTAAGTAAGGTTTCTTGAGTCAGATATTATTACCCTTAATTACATTCCAGTGTATATCAATAATAATAGCAATAATAACAACAACAACAATAATAATAATAATGTTGTTGTTGTTTATTATTATTATTATTGTTAATATTATTATTATTATTATTATTATTATTATTATTAACAATAATAATAATAATAATAATAATAATAATAATAAACATTTCCCCTTCAAAAGGGTCTTATTTTCATTTTGAGGAATGGTTCTAATGAAATATTCTTCTTATAAATAAAATGGGCAAAACTGTATTCACACGGGGCCAACAGTTCTGGGGTGCGTTTCCCCGTACAACGACGGAGCCTAGCATTGAACTAACGTGGTACGATGCATCGTTAAACTAACTAACATCTGAAGTACGACCGTTTCCCGAAACCATCGTACTTTGTTGGTACCACAGAAGTCTGAACTATGTTGGTTTGAACCACCGTGGTCTTAACTAAGGTGTTTCCAGATGTGTTCGGCCAGACTTTCCCAGCAGAAAACGTGCAAAACTCACAATCTTTAAAATATTATGCAAAAAATAATAATGTATCATTTAGGCTATTTATATTGTAATTATCACCAGAACATAACGGATAACAATACTATTGATAAAATAACAATGAACTGCAAGTAAAATGTACACAATAATTGCTATATATTAATTGTTATTTGTAACAGACAGTGTTACTTAAAAAAACCATACACATATTTGCTATTGCAATATTTTTTTAAAATAAAATAATCACCATTCTGAATGAGTCTTATTCAAATGAGACCTGAGAAATGTGTGTTACTCAGTGGTTCAGCAGAGCGCCTACGACGGTGCAGCGCGCGGTGTTCTGTCGAATTGTGCAACCGATCGAGATGTGCTTCTCAACACCAGCGCCCATGCGTGGAAACATTTTTTATTTATTTATTGTTTTTTATGGTAATTCTGTTCTTTTTGGGTGCATTAAACAACCAGAAACCCCTTGCCATTATTTTTTTTATTTTTTATTATTTAGTATTACAAATGCGTAAATGACAGCTGATGATAATGAAAGTAATAATAAGTTAGCGATAATAAAAAACATAAGATTTATAATCACCTATAATAACCCTAAACTGTCTCCTGATATTTTGATTCAGGCTTTCCAAATATTCTACCGAAAGCATGTTTAAATATGGGGCTTTTTCTAGCAATTTTATATATATAT
Source organism: Astyanax mexicanus (assembly GCF_023375975.1). Classification (NCBI taxonomy): domain Eukaryota; kingdom Metazoa; phylum Chordata; class Actinopteri; order Characiformes; family Acestrorhamphidae; genus Astyanax; species Astyanax mexicanus. The sequence continues at coordinate 56,392,944 of NC_064408.1, forward strand.
ATATATATATTTTTTTTTTCTTCTTTTTTTTTTTTTTTTTGGCCCAATATATATATTTTGTGTGGATATAGTTGTGGGAGTTCAGGGTTGGAAGGATCGGAGTGTGAGGTACAGGAGGGGGGTACAAGAAGAAGAAAAAGAAAAGAAAAGAAAAAAAACTAAATAAATAAAAAAACTAAACAAAAAACAAACAAACAAACAAAAAAAATAATAATAAAATAAAATAAACATAAAATAAACAAACATACATATATACACATACTCACATATCTAACTATACATATGCTTATACATATACACACATACATAAATATACATACATATTAATACATACACATAAATACATACACACACACGCACAGTTACTTCTATTCTATTGTTTTTTGCAAAAATATGTCATGTGTTATGGATTATGTCATGAAATGCCTACCACAATGGAGGCAAGAAACCGCCACCATGCCCCTGCGATCCAGAGGCAGATAGGGAAGAACCCAGTGGACCCAGACCATCCACAGCCCATTAGGAGCCCAGAAGACCCGCGGCCACACATCCCGATGGTAACCATGTGCACACCCCAGATGAGGACGGGGGAGACTCCAGACGAAGCCCCCATGGCAAAGAGCCAGAGTCCAGAGAGCCAAAGGAAGCGAGCAGCCCACCCCCCCGGCAGGCCAGCACCCCCTGCACGAGCCGAGCATGCGGCCCCCGAGATCCCAAGCACCCGGGAACAGCCCGGCCCCGAACAACCACCCGACCCACACCCCAGGCAGGGTGCACGAAACCAGGGTGTGAGAAGACCTGACCCCCCTCCTCCCCCCACCCAGCATGTTGCAGTGATATGAATGTGTATAATGAGAAGAATGATTGAAAGCTACAGTGCTATTAAAATTGGAGGGACAGCTGTAATATGAGAACTGAATAACAGCACCCAACCACACTGCCCCCCCAAAGGCCCTCAATGTCTAAAATGCGAAAATAAAATTGAGGAGCAGGGAGCAATTTTATATTTAAAAATTAAATATGCACTAGGGTAGTACGGTTTGACAGGGTAGCAAAACTCGACAGAACACCGGATGGAAACCTAGTTCGAATCCCAGTCGTGGTTTTATTCTCTTAATGTTTTTTTTTTTCATAATGGCAATTAATGTTATTATTTTTTACATAAATATTAATGTAGCCTACATATTTCTACGTATTTCCTGTAATATATTATTTAACAAATACTAATTGATAACATTTGTATAGGCCTAGAAACACACGTTGTATTGGCTAAATGATACATTTTCTTTATTCACACTCTGTCTGGCCCTGTTACCTCCAGAGGATAATTAGGTAATTCAAAACACCTGCTTATTACATGTCTCTATTTATTTCAAGACACTTTTTACTTAGTTTTTTCTTGTTATGAATATATTATTAAAAGACACCTTCTTGCCTACTGTATGGATATATTTGTTTCACTGGGTACAAACAATGCAAATATACCCTCAAAGGTCCTTAGGGTACAGGTGTTTACGTTAAAGCCATTTTAGAGTATTACCCCAGTGACAGTATAATAGCCTTATTCACAGAGTGCATATAGCACAGTGGGTTTAAAAAAATAATTATTAACTATTTCATAAATGTGCACAGCACAAGTTATCTTTACTCAAGAGATGCCTGCTTGAATAATTGACATACATCTTTCCAAGACTGTAAAATACATTTTAGCTAAAGAGCACTTCAGTGCACTCTTTTCACTACACTGAATTCATGTTTGCCAAATAAAGCTAAATGTTAAAGACATACATTAAAAAAAGGACTGAATTTTATTATTTTACCTGGGCGCACATGGGTAAAAGTGAAGTGGCTCAATTAATGTAATTAACACAAACATAAAAAAATAGGTACACTTGACATCTTAAATCCTCGTGCAGCAATATTAATGTGATTTATCAGCTTTCTGAGTCCTACCGTCCATCGTCTGCACTAATCACCAGGAACTAAGCTCCTAACGACAGGTCTAGAGCTGTAGTTGGAACGACGCAGCTGAACCACGGTAGTTGCGAATATTCGCTGGAACTACGGTTCTGGGAAACACCTGAGTAGCTTAACTAAGGTTCGTACTATGCAATTTACTAACGTGGTTACCTCCATAGTTCCAACCACGCTTTTGGGAAACACCTGCGTCGCAGCTGCATCGTCCAGACTATGTAAGTTGCTAACGTAGTTAGCAACTACGCTTTTGGGAAACGTACCCCTGAGCAGCACTGAGTAAATAAACACTGTGAGATCGGATTATCAGGAGCTTCTTTTTAGACTTTAATTTCTAAGATATGAACAGAGGGTTAAACTTGCGGATCATTTTATTATCGAAAACGGCTGGAAGACACCGTTTTTATTGGTTCAAAGACACCCTGAAATGTATTTGACAGGTTACTCTGAGATAAATATTCAAAAGTTAAAAATAAAGAGCTGTAGATGCCGGGATTTGACCCCGGGACCTCATACGATCAAAGCAAGCGCACTGCCACTAAGCTACATCCCCACGCTGACAGACTCATGTAAAATGTATTTTAGGTGAAGGTTCAACTATGTGTTTAACTGGGTGCCTAAAATAGATAGTACACCACAATTCACCACAAAGAAGAGACAGGAGCTATATAGCTAGTAAGGGAATTTAAAATACTAGTCAGGGTCATGCATATTTGGGTTATTCAGGTCTTAGAACAAGTATTGCTCAATTTGCGCTTCATCAAAGAAGTGTTTGAGCTTCTCTTCGGGGCAGTCTTTTATTTTTTCGAAGCGTTTGTGAGGCTTTTTGTTCCTCACACCAGGAAAGATGTGGAAGGTGAAGTAGCTCTGGTAACCGGGGCTGCCAATGGACTAGGAAAACGGATAGCAAACGAGTTGGGACGACTGGGGGCCACTTTAGTTCTTTGGGATGTGAACTGGGAAGCACTGGACAGAACTGCAAAGGAGCTGCGCCGAAACCTGGACGTGCGAGTTTACGCTTATGCATGCGATTGCAGCAGGAGGACGGAGGTCTATAGAGTTGCTGAAATGGTAATATTTTTTAAACAATATATTAGCAAAAACGCTTTCATTAAGGTCTGGCACCTAATATTTTGATTTATTAGAAAAATAATGTAATATTGTGTCAGAAATTGTCCTCTTTAGTTTTGCTCTAGTGCTCATATTTATTTAAAATAGAAGAAACACATATTGCAGTTCTTACAATAAAAGACTGCTGGATGCTCTCACTGGAACTTAGTTCTTCAGTAATTTTATCATGTGTCATTTAATAAAATATGCTCAGTCTCACAAAGAGCCAAAATGTTTTGTAGCCATGTTTTAAAAAAGGAATGTTTCAACAGGTGAAGAGGGAAGTTGGGGATGTGTCCATCCTTGTGAACAATGCTGGTGTGGTTACTGGGAAGTACACTTTTACAGAAGCACCTGACATCCTGGTGGACAGAACACTAAGACTCAATGTTGCTGCTCATTTTTGGGTAAATTATCTCTACCACGTTACAAATCACAGTATTTTCTTTGGAAGATGTTTTGTTGTTAAATATATCTCTGTTGTGTAGAACAAAAAAAGATCCTTAACTTTATTCTACACTTTTCTTTTTTTCTCTTCTCTCCAGTTAAAACAGTTGTTAAAACAGTGATGCTGAAGTTTTTAAAGCCGCAAGTGTGACTGCTAGTCTGAGAATAGTTCACCAACCAGAAATATCCAGCTGGCAGCATTCTGTGGACAGCATCCTGTTACCAATAATGAGGGACTAGAGGGTTACCAATGGAGTGAAAGTAGTCATAACCATTGACCATTGTGGTAACGTGGATAAGCAATCTCTGCCTTCAGGAGCATGACTAAAAATTTACTAGACTAGATATATGATCCTGTACGATACATCCTGTGACCACTAATGAGGAATTAGAGCAGAGTTGCCCAAGAATAATAATAAAGATTGATCAAATAGGGCCCTTGATGTCTATTAGAGTGTTCAGTGAGTGGACATTCAGCTGTTTTGCCATGTCAGAGGAAGCAGTGCAGCCCCATTGTAGTTCAAGTGTTTTTTTTTTGTTGCTGACAAAGTTCTAGTTTAGTTTTTTCAATCTAATATTCTGTGACTTTTTTATGTTATTTTAATAATACTGCATTCTACTTTTCTTTTGTTTTTTAATGTACATACTGAATCCCCAGTGCCTGCTTGGACAAAATCTTGCTGCTTGTTTTTTTTTTTTTTGTTACCTGAAGGTTTTTGACCCTCTCCCTCCTCAGACATATAAAATAAAAATATGCTTTCTTAATATCTACAACAACCTTCCTTTTACAATAGTTAACACATTCCCCACTTTGATTATATTGATTCATGTAAAATATAATGAACTAACGAAGAATCTCTACAAATCTTCATTTTCCTTTTCTAAACTTTCAGACTTACAAGGCATTCCTCCCAGCAATGATAGAAAGGAACCATGGACACCTAGTCTGCGTGTCTTGTCATGGAGGATTGTTTGCCATGAATGGCCTTGCAGGTAGGCCTGCTGAAAAAAAAAAAACAGATAGCAGTAAGAATGCTTTAGCCTCAGTGTATACATTCCCATATTTAGCAAAAACAATTGGACAATTAGACAATGCTAAAAAAACAACAACATAATAAATTTCCTAAATTTTATTGCAGACAGTACGCTCTTAGAGAAAATGGTACCATTCTGTACGTAGAATGGTACAACCACTTGTCACTATGGAAGTACCCCTTCAGATTTCACTTATAGCGACAAACATGCACCCTTACTGTTTGTACATTAAAGTACACTATAAAACACAGTTGTAGATTTCCTTTTTTGAATGGTACAGTACATACATGTTACCACTGTGTTTTAAAAATTACAATTATGCTCCTTGTAGTATTCTTTTAAAACACTTTAAAAAATTAAAATAATAAAATGTTTTTATTCCAGTTTATTAAGAGCCAACTTATGTTTAAATTACACTTAAATGATTACAAGGGACAATGAAAACAATTAGAAAAGGTGTACTTTTTGTGTGATGTACAACTTGCTCTTTAAGTTTTATTTATTTTGGCCAAGGAAGGGAATGTAGGAAGAATGAATGAGTGAATCATTAATGAAAGAAAGAATCTTACTATAAAAATATTTTTTACTTCTTAAATTCCACATTCATCAGTTCAAATACAGTGAAACCAAACCAAATAATAATAAATAGAGTGAAGTACATTTATATACTTTTCAAAGCTTTGAACCTGCACAGGTACAAAACAGTACTATGCAAGGTCAAATATGTACCTTTAGAAATACAGTTACTGATGATGTACAGTGGTTGTAGAATGCAGACAAATTTGAGTTCTGGTGCTATATGCAGCTCACACTTATTGTGTTTACAGACTACTGTGCAAGTAAATTTGCAGCCATTGGTTTTGCTGAATCCATTGCCCTGGAACTTCTTGTCCTTAAGAAGGAGGGAATTAAAACAACCATAGTGTATCCATATCTATTTGACACAACAATGTTCCAAGGATGCAGAACCAAGTAAGTGTTTGCATGCCTTTACATAATTGTCTCACTTTATCCTACTGTTGTATCGCATCAAAGAAGAACATTCATATATCCTTCAAAAAGTCTTTCAAAGTAATTGTTTGATATGTTTCATTGTAGATCAATGTACTGACTGACTTCAAGGGGCACCCTGATTTAAACAAAATATAGTCAGTATAGTTTATTTCAACACAACCTGCATCTACAGTCATTCTTAGCAGCGTTTAAGAACTGCTTGTGCAGTGACAGTTAAGTAGTGCAAGGACAGCTCAATGGTGGGTTTTGGAAGAGAATCTTTGGTCCAGCTACATTTAAAGGAAAGCAGTCTGTTTAGTAATCTAACCAGGTAAGGAAAGAATCTGTTGCAGAGTTTGGTGGTAGAATGGATGCAACTTTCAGGTTTTTTTTTAAATCAAACCACTCTTAAATATTGAATTATTGAATTCTGCAAACAGTGCACACTAATACTTCTATTAATACTTCTAATACTATCAGGTGGCCATTCTTACTTCCAATAATGAACCATAGAGAAGCTGCTAAGATGATAGTGGATGCAGTTTTGAGAGAGAAGATGCACCTAATGCTGCCAGGAAGTTTGTACTTCTTGATGGCGCTTAAGAGGTAAGTATTTATACTGACTCAATGGAGTTCTTGGGATTTTAAGTTTGGCTGATATGTTGATTATTCAGTAGTTCTCAAGAACTTTAAATTTAGACTTTACCAAATATTTTAATATCTGGTTCATTAATATTGATATTAGCAAATTTACAGGAGGACGTACAAGACAGCTAAATATTTATTATTATATTTGCTAAGCACTTTTCAAAAAGCAAAAGTTGTTTTTTTATTTATATTTTTTACAGTTTCAAAATGTGCACCCTGCATGCTGAGTAGTTAAGTGGCACTATGATCCGACCAAGAACCCCTGGTCACGCTGCTCGCTATCGGCAGCCAGAGCCTCAGAGAGTTCCATTGGCCATGCCTTCTCTGTTAGCTACAGTACCTTGTAAAAGTATTTGGCCCCCTTTGAACTTTTCAAACTTTGCCACATTTCAGGCTTCAAACATGAAGATATGAAATTGTATTTTTTTTGTGAAGAATCAACAACAAGTGGGACACAATTGTGAAGTGGAACAAAATTTATTGTACATTTTAAACTTTTGTTAAAAAATGTATTGTATATTTTAAACTTTTTTTTAGAAATAAAAATTGAAAAGTAGGGCGTATAATATTATTCGCCCCCCTTGCGGTAATGCTTTGAAGCACCACTTTTTGCTGCGATTACAGCTGCAAGTCGCTTAGGGTATGTCTCTATCAGTTTTGTACATCAAGAGACTGAAATTTTTGTCTATTCTTTCTTGCAAAACAGCTGTAGCTCAGTGAGGTTGGATGAAGAGCAGTTTTTAGCTCTTTCCACAGATTCTTGATTGGATTCTTTGACTTGGCCTGGATATGCTTATTTGTGAACCATTCCATTGTAGATTTTGCTTTATGTTTTGAATCATTGTCTAGTTGGAAGATAAATCTCCGTCCGAGTCTCAGGTCTTTTGCAGACTCCATCAGGTTTTCTTCCAGAATGGTCCTGTATTTAACTCCATCCATCTTCCCATCAATTTTAACCATCTTCCTTGTCTCTGCTGAAGAAAATCAGGCCCAAACCATGATGCTGCCACCACCATGTTTGACAGTGGGGATGGTGTGTTCATGTTGATGAGCTGCGTTGCTTTTACGCCAAACATAAACATAACATTTTGCACTGTGGCTAAAACTTTCGATTTTGGTTTCATCTGACCACAGCACCTTCTTCTACATGTTTGGTGGGTCTCTTAGGTGGCTTGTGGCAAACTTTAAACAAGACTTTTTATGGATATCTTTGAGAAATGGCTTTCTTCTTGCCAGATTTGTGTAGTTTACGACTGATTGTTGTCCTATGGACAGAGGCTCCCACCTCAGTTGTAGATCTCTGCAGTTCATCCAGAGTGATCATTGGCCTCTTGGCAGCATCTCTGATCAGTCTTCTACTTGTTTGAGCTGAAAGTTTAGAGGGACGGCCGTGTCTTGGTAGAGTTGCAGTGGTCTAATACTCCTTCCATTTCATTATGATCACTTGCACAGTGCTCCTTGAGATGTTTAAAGTGTGGGAAAAATTTTGTGTCCAAATCCGGCTTTAAACTTCTTTAAAACAGTATCTCAGACCTTATCTGGTGTGTTCCTTGGCCTTCATGATGCTTTCTGAACAGAAGTCTTTAAACAGAACTCTAAAACTATCATAGAGCAGGTGCATTTATACGGAGACTTGATTACACACAGGTAGATTCTATTTATAATCATCAGTCATTTAGGTCAACATTGGATCATTCAGAGATTGTCACTCAACTTCTGGAATTTTCTAAAAAAAAAGTTCACAATATCCAATAAATTTTGTTCCACTTGTTGTTGATTCTTAACAAAAAATTACAATTTCATATCTTTATTTTTGAAGCCTGCAAGGGGGCCGAATACTTTTGGAAGGTAGTGTAGTATATCAAACCAGCAATGCTGCATCATGCTTCACCCATGCTGGGAGCAGAAAAAGGGATACAAGAAACAGACATTATGATTTGCCTTCCATTTTGATCTGAGAAAATGCTTTGCTTTTCTGGTTATTGGCAGATTTTTTTTTTTTTTTACAATCTCCAAAAAAGAAAAGATGTGGACAGTATGAGTAATGTAATGCTTTGACTTTTATTTAAATGCAAACAGTATAAACAAAATGTATTTAATGTTTTATTAATTGAATTTCCTAATATATCCATTCCTGCATTTCAGACCTTTTGTTAAACACTACAATACAATGTTACAGTCATGAATTCCACCTAAAACGTAATTGTTTAAAGCATATGTTAACCATGTCCAGTTAATGTGTTAACATGTCTGGGATGGACCATCACATGCGTATTGTGTTCAGATAATTTTTTTTTTTTTTGTTGAAGAAATGAACACCGTGGGCTCAGGACCAAAGATAAAGTGTACCATTTAGACTGCTATCAGCAACAAGTACAAAAGCCAGGGTCTGTCATGGTGTGGGGGTGTGTCACTGCACTCCTGTGATGCAGCATTAATGCAGAAATGTCCATTGAGATCTTAGAGCAACATATGCTGCCACATCTTTTCTAGGGACTTTTTAACAAGACATAGCCAAACCACATAATGCAGACAAAGGCATGGCTGTGGAAGATAAGGGTATGGGTACTGAATTGACAGAGGATGTGTGGAGCATTTTAAGCCAAAAATACTGCAATGACCCCTTACTGTTGTACACCTAAGATGGGTTTACTAGAAAATAGGACATTTTTATTGTGGGTGTGAAAAAATGGTTAAGCATACAAACCATTAAAAATATCTTGGGTTCATACTGTCTGCAATCCAATATATGCCAAGGGAATTGTAAGAGACACTGTTTTTTTTTATCTGCTTTATTTCATTCTATTCTAACTTTTTCTGATTTGGGGTGGTTTCTTTCTTTAAAAAAATAGTGTGAAATGGATTTTCTCAAATAGCCCACTTCTGTTCACCCCCAGCAGCCAAAATACAGCGTTTTTATCCAATGCCCCCAAAAGACTTATGATGCTAGAAATAGGGGCATAGTGTTGCCCATGTAAATAAATGGCTGTTTTTACACCATTGATAAGCTCACAGTAGCTCCACACTTCATTGGTATAATTCTGAAAGCCCTGACATTTAAAACGAGGCACTGAGAACCTCTCAGCGAAACACAGGCAGTTCAAAACCAGCACGTCTCCTGTTCTGAGATCATAGCACTGATAAACTGCAGCAGCGTACCACTACCCCTGAACTAAACAATAATCTTTACCACAGACACACCCACTCTAACCTGAACTGAGATCTCACCAATTGCAAGGCAGTATACACCCTGGACAGGCCGCTGATCCATCGCAGGGCAGACAGACAGACACACAAACACACTCGCACCAAGGGGGATGTTTCATTAGCATGTGGGAGGAATCCGGTGGACCCAGAGGAAACCCATGCAGAGATTGTGCAAACTCCACACAGAAAGAATCGAACACAGGCCATCTTGCTGTGAGGCGACAGCGCTACCCACTACACCACCGTTCCGCCCCATTTTTGTAATTTTTGAAGTAGTTTTTAAAATAGGTCATTTTACTTTTACTTAAGTCGCTACATTGGAAAACTCCCCGTTACTGAGTAAACAAATTTAATGCTGGGAAAACAACGGATGCTTGCGCGTGGAATAACAAGGCAATAATGTCCTCATGCAATTTAAAATGTGCCCTGCCAGACAGAGCTGTCAGCTTTCAAAACTTCCACATCAAACCTGCGAAAACATGTGGTGGTAAGTATTTTTATCAACAAACAATCTGCTTAAATAAAAAAAAAAACATGTAAATAGCAGTTAAAGCAAAGAAAAAGTTATAAAATAAAACTGTATAAGTATAAAAATACAGTTTAAAGTCACATATATGACCATAACTTTTTAGCAGTAAAGAAAAAAATTGATCATCCTATGCGTCTCTCCAAGATGGTGGCGCATGCACACGCAGCGGCTTCTCTCTCTCCAGAGGAAACAGCGTTTTTGTTTTTTTTGTCCTGTAAGTCGCAGAGTTTTTGTAAGACTTTGTCGTGCATTCACGTCCTGAAACCCACCTACAGCCGTGAGTTTCTGCTTAAAGCTGGCAGAAACTCACTTTTGGAGTTTAATCGCAAGTGTATTGATGATGTAACTGACCTCAGGACCATCACTGTTTAGGCTAATCAGAAGCCATGGCTGACAGGAGAGGTCCACAAGCTCCTGAAGGCTAGAAATGCAGCCTTCAGAACAGGAGACCAGGCCGGCCTGGGGACAGCAAGGGCCAACCTGTCCCGCGGCATCAGGAAAGCTAAGAGGCTGTACTCAAAGAAGATATCCCAACGCTTCAGTGACAGCAGAGACACACGGAACCTGTGGCAGGGAATTCAGTCTATCACAGGCTATAAACCCCATCCACAGACCTGCGACAGCAACATCTCTCTGCTAAACGACCTGAATGGATTCTTCGCAAGGTTCGAGCCACTCAACTACACACCAGAAATCCATCCCTCCACCTAGTGACCAGGTGCTGACGCTGTCCCCAGACAGTGTAAGAAGAGCATTCAGCAGGATCAATGCCTGAAAAGCTCCTGGGCCTGACAATATTCCTGGTTGTGTGCCGAAAGACTGTTCCTGGGAACTCGCAGAGGTTTATACTGACATCTATAACACCTCTCTGAGTCAGGCTGGGGTTCCCATATGCTTCAAACCACCACCATCATCCCTGTCCCAAAGAAGGCATCGCCATCCTGTCTCAGCGACTATTGTCCGGTTGCACTCACCCCCATTCTCATGAAGTGCTTCGAACAACTAGTCATGCACCACATCAAGTCTCCAGGAGCGAGGTGAGCCGTCTGGCCTCCTGGTGCAAACATATCACTCTATGAACGAAGAGAAGACTAAGGAGATTGTTGTGGACTTCAGGAGATCTTACACACAGCACACTCCTCTGTCCATCAACGGAACTGCTGTGGAGAGGGTGAGCAGCACCAAGTTCCTGCGTATGTATGTCACAGAGGACCTCTTCTGGAGCACCAACTCAGCATCACTGGCCAGGAAGGTAAAGCATCCTGCCGTAGGACCCTCCAGCGCATCGTGAGAGCAGCTGAGAATATTGTTGGCACCTCTCTTCCCTCCCTTCAGGACTTGTACAGCTCCCGCCTCCCACAGAAAGCCTTATGCCTGGCAGGAGATCCCTCCCACCCACTACACAGCTTCTTCAGCCTGCTGCCATCAGGGAGGAGACTGCCATCAGGCTGTAAGAATGCTGAACTCTGTTCCTGCTCTACCCCCCATCCCAATCCTGCCCCATCACAAACTCACTCAGCATCCTGACCCCCACCCCCCACCAACTCTGTACTAGAACACACACAGTACTGGAACTTACTTGCACTACACACCCCATACCTGCACTACTGCTATACTTGCACTGTCAATACACATTTTAATTCCCCAAGAACTGTGAACTTTAAGAACTTAACGCACTCATTCACTTTACCAGGCTTAAGCTATATACCATATTTGCACTAATGTTATACGGGTTCTATTTATACTGTCATTCCATCTCAATCACCATCAATATTGCACTATTGTCTTCCGTCTTACGTATGTCTATTGTGTTCTTGTTGTATTGTACATATAGTGTCTTCCACTCTTTTATATGATATACCTTTTTTCTTTTTATTTATATTTATATATCTTATTTCACCCCCCACCCCACCACTACTGCACCTTGTTTCTCTCTCATGTATGTCTATTTGTGTCCCTGCTGTATTGTACACACAGTGTCTAGCATTCTCTTTATTATATCTATTATCTGTATTTGCTGTACAATTTGGGAAGGAGAGTAATGTAATTTCAATTCTCTGTATGTCCTGTACATAATGCAGTATTGACTATAAAACTACTTGACTTGACAATGCCACTTGTTCTTGGAAATGTTTTATGGGGTGGTCTGAACAAATACTGCCTGAAAGATCCAAATTATTATGTGAAATAATATTTCATTAAAAACAATTTAATTTATGATTTGTTGTACTTTTTTACATCAAATAATTAAAATTAACTATGTAACTTTTACACAAAGTAAATTTTAAATTGAGTACTTTTTTACTTTTACTCGAGTAAATTTTTAGATGGGTGCTTTTACTTTTACTTGAGTAGAGTTTAAAGGATTTAAAGCAAAGTAAAGGTATTTTTACTTAATTAAAAATTTTCAGTACTTTTTCCACCTCTGGCAATGCCCCTATCACTAGCATTGGAAGCCTGTTGAAGCAAAAGCTAAAAGTGTTATTTTTCGGAATGCTGGGGCGTGAACTGTAGTAATAATCAAGTTTCACTACACCCCAAATTCATTTTACACCGGAGTTCTCTTCTAAAAGAGCCAATGGATGCTGAATGTTGGGACAAATAGGCTAATTAAGGCTGTTGCCTTGATAAATTTTGACAAAATTTTGTGAACGCAAACCCTCCATACTTTTGCATTCTACTGTACACTTAAGTATATGTTGTTATCCACAGAATTGTAATACTTTGACAAGTAAATAGATTGAAAAAAATCTTCTTTTTCTTTCTTGCAGTTTTATGCCAGCCAAACTTGGCATTATCTTCATCAGCTTTTTTGGAGGCTTGGATCTGATGGATCACTTCCAAGGTGTTCCCATTCCCACTAGTACCTACAAAAGAACTCTACACGAATTAAACCACAGCATCAGTGAACTACAGAGCACCTTTTATGATTAACTGCAACGTTTTAAGTTTTGTACAACCTTAGTTATCAATACAAAACAAAAAATCCAGTGTTGGGATAGAAGTATTGGGGCACCTACACATAACACTTACATGATGTTTCCATTCTAAATCTTTTTTTAAATAAGTATGTACTTTGTCGCCACTTTGCAGATTAACAACATCCACTCTTCTTTAAATGGTTTCTATTTGAATTTTAAGCATGTCTATGAAAAGTTTAATTAAGAAGAGCCCTTAATGTTGGACAAGAAAATGTATTCTAGTTACTTGATTGATAAGATGATGTTTGTGTGGGTTGAGGTTAGGTGTCTGTGCAGGCTAGTCATTCTCCACCACAGTCTTACCTTTGCCTCTATAAATATTGCTTTTATTGATTCAATAGAACTTTTGCACTATGCACTATAATGTGATGATGTGGAAATTCTGGGCTGATATCTGAGATATTGGTATTTACAAGTAGACACCGCAGTATAACTCTTGAAACTAATTTAAGCTTTCAACCAACTGTATGCAAACAATTAAATAAAAGCTATCTCCTAAAAATTGTTTTACATTTTCGGTTTCATATTTTTGTTGGTTTTACATTTATTTAGCTTACATACATTGGTCACAGCTTTAAACTCTCTTTTTTCAATTAATGATACATAAAATAATAGATCTAATGAAACCAATACGAATAAAAAACATTTATGTAACATATATGTTACATTACAATGCAAGTTCAATTATACCAGTAGTCATTAGTAGTAGAAGACCTAGGACCAGCATTTTTACAAAACATGCCATTAATCTACAAAAGTTTAGTGTTTTCAGTAATTGTAATAATCTTATACACATTAAGCCATCTCATATTACTGTAAACCAAAAGGAAAACAGATAATCCAATGAGTAATCTTGAAATAAAAAAAAAAGAAAAGGTTTAGGTATTATCCATTTAAATATTAGAAGCCTACTACAGAAAGATGGATGTGAATGGATCATCTTAAAATCCTGGTTGCACAATCTGATCCTGATATAATAGTTTTAACAGAGACCTGGCTTAGTCATATAACCAATGATGAAGTTGTAGTTTTAAATAATTTTTATCCTTCATAGAAAAGATAGAATTTCAAGGGGAGGGGGAGTTGCTATTTACACCCGAGTAAATACAGACTACGGTTTTATGTGCAGTATCTAAAGAAAAATGTTATGAGTTTTAGCCCTTAAGGTTTCACTTGGGAAAAAATAACTCTCTTGTTTTAATTGGGATATACAGGCCTCCCTCTGCCGCAGGAATTAGCTGATCTTTTATCTAAATTTAGTAGTTCTGAATTGCTGGTCCTAGGTGATTTTAACCTCAACTGGCTTTCTAATGCATCCGATCACTTAAAGGAAATATGTGGAAATCTTACCCTAACACAATTAATCAATGAACCAACTCGTCCAAATCTGAAAGAACCTACCAAGTCAACCCTGATAGATCTAATACTGTCCAATAAAGCTGACAAAATTACTGCCTCAGGAGTTTTTGATCTTGGCATAAGTGATCATTGTCCCATCGGATGCATTAGAAGCAGTTGTACAAACAAAACAGGCTCTCGATTGGTGGTTAGAAGAAATTTTAATAATTTTAACGAGCAAGCTTTTCGTTCTGACTTGGCAATGAGTAAAATCTACCTTACTTCAGAAATCCCTGATGTGGATGGGGCACTAAACAATTTCAGTAAAACTTTTCTAACAGTGGTAAACAAACATGCCCCTGTCAAAAAGTCAAGAATAAGAGACATGTCAAGCCCCTGGTTTACAGGTGAAGTTTCCTCCATTGTTTAAGGCCAGAAATAAAGCTTGGTCAACTGCTAGACGCTCAGGGGAGAGAGACCATTGACTTACTTTTAGACTAAATATATGTACTTCTGTTGTTAGAAAAGCTAAATCAGAATATTACCTCAACTTAATCACCAGCTCTAGAAACCTTCAAAACTTCTGAAAAAGTAATAAATAGTAGTAAATTCCCTCAAAAATAATTCTCATCCCTTTCCATCCAGTGTTTTAGTTAATGATAAGCTAATTTCTGGCCAGGAAAATATGGAAATATGTCAAGCTTTTAACACACATTTTGCTGCAGCTGGCCACATCTTTGATAAAAATAGCACAAACATATTGAATAAAACTGATCCCAACTCTACTGTTTCTAAAACACATGGTCTCATCTCACTTTAGCCATTTTCTCCATATTTAGTTGCTAATGCCCTGGCTAAAATGAATCCACAAAAAGCCACTGGAGAAGATGGGCTGGACCCCTTTTTATTGCGTCTCGCAGCCCCAATTATATTGGAATACATTTTATGCATTTTTAATCTCTCAGTTTTATCTTGCAGAATTCCCAGGGTTTGGAAAACAGCTCATGTAATTCCTCTGCATAAAGGTGGTGAGACATCAGAGTTAAATAATTATAGACCAATCTCAAAACTGTCGTGTTTAGCAAAGATTTTAGAATCTCTAGTGAACCAACAATAGAAATAATTTCTTCTCGAAAATTCTACGTTATCTAAATATCAGTCTGGTTTTAGAGAAGGACACAGCACTATCTCTGCTACAACATTGATTTTAAATTATCTCTATTCAGAAATAGACAAGAAGAAACATTGTGCAGCTATTTTTATTGACTTAACAAAAGCCTTCGACACAGTTGATCACTCTCTTCTTTTAGGGAATTTAGAAATTATTGGCTTTGATGAATCTGTTCTGGAATGGACCCAAAACTACCTCACTGACAGAAAACAGTCCATGTCATTGAATAATTATGAATCAGATTTGGTATCTGTGTCTAAAGGCATCCCACAAGGTTAAATTGTGGGTCCAGTTCTATTTAATATATACATAAATAATATTGCTGCCTCTGCTTCTACTTCAGACTGCAAAATCCACCTTTATGCATATATTGCTCAGCTGATTCTGTTCAGGCTCCAACAAGAAAATTACAAAGCTCATTTATAGCCTTACAAGTTGCATTGTATAAGCACAAACTAGTTTTAAATGCCATGAGTTTATGTTGTTTTCCAGATCTCTAAACACCGATTTTAGTACTTTAAACATTACAACCCTGGAATGATCCAGCATTGAGAGAGTCACAGAGTATAAATACCTTGGCATATGGCTGGATGATAAACTCAGTTTTAAACCACACTTAAGTAAACTAATCAGTAAATGCATACAGAAGCTGGGTTATTTTTATAGACACAAGTCCTGTTTCCCCATGCACGCCAGAAAAAGAATAGTTGAGGCAAATTTACTATCAGTGCTGTATTTGTGTAGGTGCTATCGCATAGATTACTTACAGAACAACTTAAAAATGATTTGTCCCAATAGCATGTGTCCTTTTTTCTGTGGAGGGAGAACTGAAATCGATGTGGGAATGGTCCTCTCATTTAACTATAGTAGCACATCATCAATGTGTATATTAATTTATCCTCAAATATATTACTATTGTTAGTGATACACTTTTTAAAAATATTAATTAATAAAAAAAATATATATATTTTATTAATTATATGTTAGGGGTGCTGGGTGGTCTGGCCGTTATGTAGCTTTCCATCAGCAGCCGGAGCCCTGAGAGAGCACAATTGGCCTTGCTGTCTCTGTGATGCTAATCACTCTGAGGTTGGTGTTGTTCAACACAAAGGCGCTGTAAGCTGATGTATTAGAACCAAGTTGCTGCGCTTTCCTCTGGGCGTGCTGTGAGGCTACTCGACAATGATGCATCAGTAGCAGTTCGAAAAGAGGCGGTGGCTGACTTCACATGTGTTAGAAGAGTTCTTCAGCCTCCTTGTGTTGTGGCATCACTTGAGATGGGGGATATACAGTGCCTTGCAAAAGTATTCAGCCCCCTTGAACTTTTCAAACTTTTGCCACATTTCAGGCTTCAAAAATAAAGAAACGAAATTGTATTTTTTGTGAAGAATCAACAACAAGTGGGACACGATCGTAATATTAATATTAATATTATTCGGCCCTTTTATTTTCAGTGCAGCAAACTCACTCCAGAAGTTGAGTGACAATCTGAATGATCCAATGTTGACCTAAATGACCTAGGTGTAATCAAGTCTCCCTATAAATGCACCTGTTCTGTTTAAAGTGCAGAAAGCATCATGAAGACCAAGGAACACACCAGGCAGGTCCGAGATACTGTTGTATACTGTTGACACGATTTGGACACAAAAAGATTGCCCACACTTTAAACATGTCAAGGAGCACTGTGCAAGTGATCATATTGAAATGGAAGGAGTATTAGACCACTGCAACTCTACCAAGACCCGGCCGTCCCTCTAAACTTTCAGCTCAAACAAGGAGAAGACTGATCAGAGATGCTGCCAAGAGGCCAATGATCACTCTGGATGAACTGCAGAGATCTACAGCTGAGGTGGGAGACTCTGTCTTTAGGACAACAATTAGTCGTACACTACACAAATCTGGCCTTTATGGAAGAGTGGCAATAAGAAAGCCATTTTTCAAAGATATCCATAAAAAGTTTTAAAGTTTGCCACAAGCCACCTAGGAGACACTCCAAACACGTAGAAGAAGGTGCTGAGGTTAGATGAAACCAAAATCGAATGTTTTGGCCACAATGCAAAACGTTTTGTTTGGCGTAAAAGCAACACAGCTTGAAAACCACTGAAAACACCATCCCCACTGTTAAACATGGTGGTGGCAGCATCATGGTTTGGGCCTGCTTTTCTTCAGCAGGGACAAGGAAGATGGCTAAAATTGACTGGAAGATGGATGGAGCCAAATACAGGACCATTCTGGAAGAAAACGTTCACAAATAAACGTATACAGGTGGTAAAACGGCCAAGTCAAATTTCAGACCTGAATCCAATCAAGAATCTGTGGAAAGAGCTGAAAACTGCTCTCCATCCAACCTCACTAACCTCCAGCTGTTCTGCTAGGAAAAATGTAAAAAAATTCAGTCTCTTGATGTACAAAACTGACATACCCCAAACGACTCGCAGCAAAAGCCGAATAATATTGCACGCCCTACTTTTCAATTTTTATTTCTAAAAAAGAGTTAAAATATTCAATACATTTTGTTCCACTTCAAGATTGTGTCCTACTTGTTAATTCTTCACAAAAAATAAAATTTCATATCTTCATGTTTAATGCCTGAAATGTGGCAAAAGGCAAAAAAGTTCAAGGGGTTTGAATACTTTTGCCAGGCACTCTACAGCTGAATAGCAGCTAAATTGAGAGAAAAACGGGAAAAAAAAAAAAAAAAAAAAAATATATATATATATATATATATATATATATATATATATATATATATATATATATATATATATATATATAACATAAATCCGAATAGAACAAAAAGATATGTTAACCTGTTTATGAAATGGCACATAGTCAGCCATACAAGGCCTATATACTATACTACCTGTTACATACCATATATTTTACCTGTTCACTAAACTACTCAGAAGACTAAAGTTACATCATTTAGTCATCATCATTTAGTCAGAGCTGTGTGAAATAGCATTGCAGAAGCCACGACACATGATGTAATATTCAAATGGGCACAATTCCCTTTTTTCATTAACACATTTTTCTCAAAAATGAATCATGTCAGCAGCTGAGAAACAGTGATGTTAAAGAGGATGCTAAAGTACACAAGAAGCAACTCCGGTAAAGTTGGTTTCATATTCGCATATTCGGATTTCTTTCTTCAATAGCTTTTGAACTGTGTGTGCAAAATGGTTAATACTTGCTTATTTTATATGCTGACATCCAAAGCAAGCAGCTAC
The DNA here is from genome assembly GCF_023375975.1 of Astyanax mexicanus. Taxonomy (NCBI): domain Eukaryota; kingdom Metazoa; phylum Chordata; class Actinopteri; order Characiformes; family Acestrorhamphidae; genus Astyanax; species Astyanax mexicanus. Next base: position 56,411,607 of record NC_064408.1, read on the forward strand.
AACGTCTTTCCCCTCTCAAACATCTGCCTTTAGAAAACCACAGAACACATTGTCGTCTATGGGCTGCCGCGACCTGCACGAGAGCTAAGGGACCGTCTACAAACTACTCGACACAGCAAAAAGGCGAATGAAGATGGGCGGGGCAAATGCTTTATGCTTCATTATATGAAAGTGTAGTGTACTTTAGTGTTTTTAGCTGGTCACAAATGACAAGACTTCAGGAGTTCCTGACAATATTTTTTTATAATAATTGTTTTGTTAAAAACAATCTAAAAATATAAAGGTTACACTCATTTTTTGTTCAATTTGTAACTGTTTTTAAAAAACCTTTTTAAAAAATATTTCATAAAGTATTTCATTCTGATTTTGTGACAAAGTTTCAACTGAGTATATATTTTATCAAATAATCACTTGTAGCCCATTTTGCAAGTCTTACTGTCATTTGACCTGCAGTTCAACAGAGGGCTTTCAGGGTTTCTTTTTCTGTTTTACTGTTGATAGTAATACTGTCATTGGTGGGTAGTAACCATTGGTTTGTTTAATTTTAGTTGAGTATACAGAACCGTAATTAAACCATGTAAGAATTGTCAAATGATAGTATTAAAAGGTTTACATTCTATTGTGACTACTTCTGAAATAAATATTATGAAATATAACTAATACCTCTTCACTTGCACAATTGTTTCAGCAGGTGGCACCAAAGTTGGACAATTATAAATGTTAATGTCTAAATATTTGAGTTGTATTTTTAACTAATTTTTGTTTAATGTTATTTTTTTTCTTCTAATAAATTTTTTATTTATCTGTTTCTTGCTGAATCTTTGTTGTAACAATATCAATTACTTCCAATACCTTGTTTACTTTGAAAAGCTCTTAGTGTTTTGCAAATGAGCCTTTATGTAAACCAAAGCAAAAATTTCTTGATGAAATCTAACGGTTGCTGAAAATACTGACTAGGTGTGGACTGCACACATCAAGTTATATCAAGTCTAACCAACATGACATACTACAACTATGATATTGGTCAATTTAACCATTGCTGATTTGTAGCAACAGTTTTTTGTGAATTAATTTCAATAGCTTTTGAACCGTTGAGGGTATCACAACAGAACAAGTTGTATTAGATCAAGTCCCACCCACATGACATACTACAACTCTGATATTGGTCAATTTAACCCTTGCTGATTTGTAGCAAAAGGTTTTTGTGAATTAATTTCAATAGCTTTTGAACCGTTGAGGGTATCACAACAGAACAAGTTGTATTAGATCAAGTCCCACCCACGTGACATACTACAACTCTGATATTGGTCAAATTAACCCTTGCTGATTTGTAGCAACAGGTTTTTTGTGAATTAATTTCAATAGCTTTTGAACCGTTGAGGGTATCACAACAGAACAAGTTGTATTAGATCAAGTCCCGCCCATATGACATACTACAACTCTGATATTGGTCAATTTAACCCTTGCTGATTTGTAGCAACAGTTTTTTGTGAATTAATTTCAATAGCTTTTGAACCGTTGAGGGTATCACAACAGAACAAGTTGTATTAGATCAAGTCCCACCCACGTGACATACTACAACTCTGATATTGGTCAATTTAACCCTTGCTGATTTGTAGCAAAAGGTTTTTGTGAATTAATTTCAATAGCTTTTGAACCGTTGAGGGTATCACAACAGAACAAGTTGTATTAGATCAAGTCCCACCCACGTGACATACTACAACTCTGATATTGGTCAAATTAACCCTTGCTGATTTGTTGCAACAGGTTTTTTGTGAATTAATTTCAATAGCTTTTGAACCGTTGAGGGTATCACAACAGAACAAGTTGTATTAGATCAAGTCCCACCCATATGACATACTACAACTCTGATATTGGTCAATTTAACCCTTGCTGATTTGTAGCAACAGTTTTTTGTGAATTAATTTCAATAGCTTTTGAACCGTTGAGGGTATCACAACAGAACAAGTTGTATTAGATCAAGTCCCACCCATATGACATACTACAACTCTGATATTGGTCAATTTAACCCTTGCTGATTTGTAGCAACAGTTTTTTGTGAATTAATTTCAATAGCTTTTGAACCGTTGAGGGTATCACAACAGAACAAGTTGTATTAGATCAAGTCCCACCCACATGACATACTACAACTCTGATATTGGTCAAATTAACCCTTGCTGATTTGTAGCAACAGGTTTTTTGTGAATTAATTTCAATAGCTTTTGAACCGTTGAGGGTATCACAACAGAACAAGTTGTATTAGATCAAGTCCCACCCACATGACATACTACAACTCTGATATTGGTCAATTTAACCCTTGCTGATTTGTAGCAACAGGTTTTTTGTGAATTAATTTCAATAGCTTTTGAACCGTTGAGGGTATCACAACAGAACAAGGATTAATTTGACCAATATCAGAGTTGTAGTATGTCATGTGGGTGGGACTTGATCTAATACAACTTGTTCTGTATCAATAACCTTAACGGTTCAAAAGCTATTAAAATTAATTAACAAAAAACTGTTGCTACAAATCAGCAAGGGTTAAATTGACCAATATCAGAGTTGTAGTATGTCATATGGGTGGGACTTGATCTAATACAACTTGTTCTGTTGTGATACCCTCAACGGTTCAAAAGCTATTGAAATTAATTCACAAAAAACCTGTTGCTACAAATCAGCAAGGGTTAAATTGACCAATATCAGAGTTGTAGTATGTCATGTGGGTGGGACTTGATCTAATACAACTTGTTCTGTTGTGATACCCTCAACGGTTCAAAAGCTATTGAAATTAATTCACAAAAAACTGTTGCTACAAATCAGCAAGGGTTAAATTGACCAATATCAGAGTTGTAGTATGTCATATGGGTGGGACTTGATCTAATACAACTTGTTCTGTTGTGATACCCTCAACGGTTCAAAAGCTATTGAAATTAATTCACAAAAAACCTGTTGCAACAAATCAGCAAGGGTTAATTTGACCAATATCAGAGTTGTAGTATGTCACGTGGGTGGGACTTGATCTAATACAACTTGTTCTGTTGTGATACCCTCAACGGTTCAAAAGCTATTGAAATTAATTCACAAAAACCTTTTGCTACAAATCAGCAAGGGTTAAATTGACCAATATCAGAGTTGTAGTATGTCACGTGGGTGGGACTTGATCTAATACAACTTGTTCTGTTGTGATACCCTCAACGGTTCAAAAGCTATTGAAATTAATTCACAAAAAACCTGTTGCAACAAATCAGCAAGGGTTAATTTGACCAATATCAGAGTTGTAGTATGTCACGTGGGTGGGACTTGATCTAATACAACTTGTTCTGTTGTGATACCCTCAACGGTTCAAAAGCTATTGAAATTAATTCACAAAAACCTTTTGCTACAAATCAGCAAGGGTTAAATTGACCAATATCAGAGTTGTAGTATGTCATGTGGGTGGGACTTGATCTAATACAACTTGTTCTGTTGTGATACCCTCAACGGTTCAAAAGCTATTGAAATTAATTCACAAAAAACCTGTTGCTACAAATCAGCAAGGGTTAAATTGACCAATATCAGAGTTGTAGTATGTCATGTGGGTGGGACTTGATCTAATACAACTTGTTCTGTTGTGATACCCTCAACGGTTCAAAAGCTATTGAAATTAATTCACAAAAAACCTGTTGCTACAAATCAGCAAGGGTTAAATTGACCAATATCAGAGTTGTAGTATGTCATGTGGGTGGGACTTGATCTAATACAACTTGTTCTGTTGTGATACCCTCAACGGTTCAAAAGCTATTGAAATTAATTCACAAAAAACTGTTGCTACAAATCAGCAATGGTTAAATTGACCAATATCATAGTTGTAGTATGTCATGTTGGTTAGACTTGATATAACTTGATGTGTGCAGTCCACACCTAGTCAGTATTTTCAGCAACCGTTAGATTTCATCAAGAAATTTTTGCTTTGGTTTACATAAAGGCTCATTTGCAAAACACTAAGAGCTTTTCAAAGTAAACAAGGTATTGGAAGTAATTGATATTGTTACAACAAAGATTCAGCAAGAAACAGATAAATAAAAAATTTATTAGAAGAAAAAAAATAACATTAAACAAAAATTAGTTAAAAATACAACTCAAATATTTAGACAGTAACATTTATAATTGTCCAACTTTGGTGCCACCTGCTGAAACAATTGTGCAAGTGAAGAGGTATTAGTTATATTTCATAATATTTATTTCAGAAGTAGTCACAATAGAATGTAAACCTTTTAATACTATCATTTGACAATTCTTACATGGTTTAATTACGGTTCTGTATACTCAACTAAAATTAAACAAACCAATGGTTACTACCCACCAATGACAGTATTACTATCAACAGTAAAACAGAAAAAGAAACCCTGAAAGCCCTCTGTTGAACTGCAGGTCAAATGACAGTAAGACTTGCAAAATGGGCTACAAGTGATTATTTGATAAAATATATACTCAGTTGAAACTTTGTCACAAAATCAGAATGAAATACTTTATGAAATATTTTTTAAAAAGGTTTTTTAAAAACAGTTACAAATTGAACAAAAAATGAGTGTAACCTTTATATTTTTAGATTGTTTTTAACAAAACAATTATTATAAAAAAATATTGTCAGGAACTCCTGAAGTCTTGTCATTTGTGACCAGCTAAAAACACTAAAGTACACTACACTTTCATATAATGAAGCATAAAGCATTTGCCCCGCCCATCTTCATTCGCCTTTTTGCTGTGTCGAGTAGTTTGTAGACGGTCCCTTAGCTCTCGTGCAGGTCGCGGCAGCCCATAGACGACAATGTGTTCTGTGGTTTTCTAAAGGCAGATGTTTGAGAGGGGAAAGACGTTGTAGCTGCTTGCTTTGGATGTCAGCATATAAAATAAGCAAGTATTAACCATTTTGCACACACAGTTCAAAAGCTATTGAAGAAAGAAATCCGAATATGCGAATATGAAACCAACTTTACCGGAGTCAAGAAGCACATGCTCAGAAAAAAAAAATAACATCATTAACACAAAGCTAAAATTGTATTTTGTACTCCTGTTGTGAAATGAACACTCATTACACTCATTGTGTACAACTATTGTTGTCTTTGTCTAAAGGTTTATGGGCATTTTAAACCCGTGGACGCGTATCTGTGGATTTTTTTTTCATAATCCTAAACCAAACCAAACCAAATGTATGAGTGGACTGTTCTATTGGTGAATAAAAACAGTTGCTTCTGCAGTGCTTTTTCGCACAGCTGTGTACTGAGTGTTGAAACCAGTAGATATTGTTGTGTTGTTATCTGAAGATACTGTGTTGAAACAGAAAAGAATCAGCTCTTTCCTGAATGAAAAATCACTACCGGGCCTGTCTTTCTTCGCCCCTCCCCCGGGGCGGAGTGTCGCGGAGCTGGGCTCTAGATTTAAGGCGCTGCGCTGGGGCGGCGGGTTTCCACGCTGCTGTGGCTCCGGACAGGGCGGTGTGGACTCGGGCTGCTGCTTCACGTTATTCTTTACAGACATCGGGAAAGGAGAACAGTTTCGTAAGACTCTACTCGTCCACAGTCGTGACCTCCTCCTCCTCCTGTGTGCTGAAAGCGCTCCGCCGCACACATACCGATTATCACGTGGGTCTATCGTCTCCACGAAAGAGGAGAAAAGTCGACGCCGTGGCAGTTAAAAAAACTCTGCTCCACCACCAGAGTACCCCATCTGCTGAGCGCTCTGTGTCCAGGCTTTAACTAGCTGTAAATATGTCGGCGAAAATGGCATCTTTGGTCCTAGAAGACGGAACCACGTTTAAAGGCCGCCTGTTCGGGGCCAGTGCCTCGGTATCTGGTGAAGTTGGTAAGTCGCTGGTTGCTTGGCGGAACACCGTGTTTACAGAGGGGCCTGATAGCCGGATTTACTCCGGTCGTGGCCCCTTGTCACACTAAAACGGCTGTAGTGTGAGGATAGAAGCAGCAGCAGCGATGCTAACTGCGTAGCTAGCCTGAGGGCTCTTACTGAGCTCCACGTGTCCTTCCTTCGCGCCGGATTGTTGAAAGACGAGCAGACGCGCTCATCCGCTGAGCTACAGCCTGTCCCCATACCTAGAGACCAGAGAAATAACCAGCACTCTTACATCTGTAGATCAGAGTAGATGATCTTGCAACATACATGATGAGTAAATCCAGTATTTCCACGCTTTATTTATCAGTTTATATAGCTAAACAGCTGACCAGCCTGAACTCGCGACTCTTTAGATGTTTGTGGCAGGTCCAGTGTGGTTATAAAATAAGTCCAGCTGTTTCTGTTTACAGTGTTTTCCACTCTGGTTATATTGTAAGAAACTAAGTCCAGTGTAAAGGTGTTCTAGCTAAGGTACGAAACGTTTTATAAGAATGCGCACAGACCTAATGTCCGTCCCATTTAATTTTAAATTCACTTATGACGCTTTCTATTAAAACATCTGTTGAGTAAGCAGGAATGCATGTAGGACAAAAAGTGTGATCATCTTTAACATTAACTGTCTTTACACCTTTTCAGTTTTCCAGACAGGAATGGTTGGCTATCCAGAAGCACTTACTGACCCTTCATATAAATCTCAGATATTGACTTTAACCTACCCACTAATCGGGAACTATGGTGTGCCCAGTGACGAGGATGGTGAATTTGGCATCAGCAAGGTGAATAATAATTTGCATATTTTTAAATTATGGCAAATTGCTTGTCAAATAGCAATTTAACTCTTTCAACATTTTTCTCTGTAGTGGTTTGAGTCTTCTAGGATCCACGCCACTGCGCTTATTGTTGGTGAACTTTCTCAGAATCCCAGTCATTGGAGTTCAGTCAAATCTCTAGATCAGTGGCTCAAAGAGCAAGGCATCCCAGGACTAGAGGGTAAGATAATAAGTTTTCTTGAAGAACATACATGCATCCCTTTACCCTGACACTCTGCGCCTTTTAGTAACTGTACTATATTAAACCCAGATCAGTATTAAGCAACATGGTTTGAATGTTGAATTTCTAATAACATTAATATTTACATGTATAAAGTTAGAGAAGCTAATTTACATAACAGAACTCTACTCTGCTATTCAGTTATCTATTGAATTGAATCAATAAATTTGGACTGCTCCTGACTTTTCCTCTAAAAGCAGGTTATACTCATAATATAGCTTTAATTTATTCTGCAATAGTGGATTTCTATGTATTGTGATGTTAAGTGGAGTAAGCAGGTCTGGCCCCTCTGCTTTTTTTATAACCTGCTTGCCATGTTCTACATGCTGTTGATGTTTTTGCAAAATAGGAGTTGACACCCGTTGTTTGACTAAGAAGATCAGAGAAAAGGGAACCATGCTTGGAAAACTTGTGGTTGAAGGGACACCTGCGGAGAACATCCTGTTTGACAATCCTGACAGTCGGAACTTGGTGAAAGAAGTGTCCGTAAAAGTATGGATTGACAAATAATATTTGCAGTATACCCTTTTCATAAATTATCAGCATTGATTTGTTTTCCCTCCCTTTTACCACAGTACATTTCAAACTTGAGTATTTTACTTTATACTACACTACATTATAGAATGTCATTACATTTTGTGAAAATACAGAATGCCAAAACAAAAGAATCATGAAGCAAGTGACCCAATTCAGGGTGCAGCATAGTTTTGCCTTTTTGGACATAGCTGCCTATACGGATTAACATTTTATAAAACAGTTTGAACATTTGGAAATACATGTTCCTACATTAAATCATTTAATATATGGGCTGTATATAGAAAGTATAGTAAGGAATCTATGTGACCCAAAGCCAGTTGATCCCTAAAAAGTAGTATAGTAATAAAGTAGCAAATAAATCTTAATAGACATCCGTGTCTGACTGATCATGACATTCTATTAAATTATTGCTGTCTTTGCAACTAAAAAAGTTGATTAAGGAGGAGTCTTGTTACATTATGATCATAGGACATAAGGGCTATAATAAATCATGATTTATTTACTTTTGGTACATTTCAGTGCAAATACTTTTGTACTTTTACTCAATAAGAGTTTTAAAGAGTACTTGGGGAATTTCTACTTTTACTCAGGGTCTTGATTTTTGTACTTTGTCCACAATCATCACTCCAGATTCATTACTGAAAGCTCTGTAAATTTGCTTTTTTCCAGAAGCCCAGGGTTTACAATCCAGATGGTAATTTAAGGATCCTAGCAGTGGACTGTGGTATTAAGTACAATCAGATCCGCTGCCTATGCCAGCGAGGTGCGCAGGTCACATTGGTGCCCTGGGATTACCCTCTGGATGTTTGTGGTGAGCAACTATTTGTAATAAATGTAAAATTATTAGTTCATACAAAGATTATTTGTATTTAGAAAAATCATATGAATTAAATTTGATTTTGTTATACAAATTTAAAATAATTTGTACAAAGAGTGAGCTTTTGCTTGTCTTCACACTCATGATGTTTATTTCTTCAGATTTTGATGGGTTGTTTATAAGTAATGGGCCTGGCGACCCGCAGCACTGCAAGAAGACCATTGAAAACTTGCGAAAGATTGTTTGTGTGGAGAATCCCAAACCTGTGTTTGGAATTTGTTTAGGCCATCAGCTGCTTTCACTGGTCATCGGAGCAGAGACGTACAAGATGAAGTAAGATTGTGTCTTACCCCCAACCCTATCCTATACCTACCCTGTTTTAGTACACACTGTAATGGCAGGGTGCAGCAGACTGCTGTGGTCCCCCCTCTCCCCCCACCCCTTCTGGGACTGTGACTTTGTTGGTCCTTGCTCAAGGCTAGATCGATGCCAGATATTCCAGATTGAATTTGGCATTAATCTGGCCTTGAGCAAGGACAAGAGCTCGCCTGTTTTGTCCTCATATTAACTCTAGGACGGACTAATTAAAATTCTTAGTTTGGCCATTGCCCCCTTTTAATTTTTTTATTATTTATTTCTTCATTTTGAAGATTATAGATACTTGTGCTTTATCAAAAATTTACTTGTGTGCATCATAATTTTAGCATTTTAATCTCCTTTATCTTTGAGGACAAAGGCCGGCATATGGTTCTGTATTGGGCCTTAGTTTTCTTTCTTTTTTTGTCTCCCTTTTTTTTTTTTTTTAAACCCTGTGTAATTTTCAGGTATGGAAATCGAGGCCATAACCAGCCATGCGTTCATAAGGGGACCGGGCGCTGTTTCATCACATCTCAGAACCATGGCTTTGCGGTTGACCCCAAGACCCTCCCAAAGGACTGGGATGTGCTTTTTACCAATTCAAATGATCACACCAGTGAGGGCATCATACACCACCATAAACCTCTCTTCAGGTGCAGTTTCCCCTTTATTGTTTTAAGGGTTCTAATACTGCTCGTAAATATACATTTTACATTTGGCCTTGTATTTTTCTACAAATTATTTTATTCAGTTTGTCTGCTGCTGTTTCTAACTTTTCGGTATGAGGGGCACATTTTGGCAGACATACATGTTTATTTTTTTTATTAAATATGCATCTTGTTTGATTTGTTACACTAAATCTAAAAGAACAACAATTAATGAATAGGACACAACCATTAAACCTTTCTTTTAGCAGCTTTAGCATTCAGTAACACTGTTTAATTGTAGCAGTAAGCTATTTTTAGTGTATCTGCATTTCATTTATTTGAGAGTAAAATTGTGTACTGTACAAGTTTAAAAATAAAAGTTAAAGGCACAATTTATTATGAACTTTGTTTAATCGAGTTAGAGTTAAAAGCGTTTAGAGCTAGCACAAAATAATAGTTGTTGCACATTCAGATTTAGTAATCATGTATGTAAAATGGTATTGCTTGGCTTTTACCACACTCAATTGTAGGCATGCATGGAAGTCCTGAAAATGTTGTAAAAGTTAAAATCCTGCCTGCTTTTCAGAGCTAATTGCATTTGGGAATTATGTTTACATTTTCAGTGTGCAGTTTCATCCAGAGCACATGGCAGGGCCCGCTGACTTGGTCAGCCTTTTTGATGTTTTTCTAGATGCTGTCAGAGACTTCAAAATGGGAACAGCCAATAAGTCAGGTAAAGTTGGCTTTGTAGTAGCCAGTGTCTTAGGGCACCAAAGAAGAATAATGCCTGGAATGCCTGGTGTTTTATTTGTAGGATATTTTTTGTTTAGTTACAGTATAAATATACTAACTGAAAAATAATATGTGCTTGGTTTTTGACCAGTAAAGCTATTTTTCTTTGTGTTTTTAGTAAAAGAAAGGCTGACCAGACATCTTGCCTTCCATAAATCTCCTAAGTCAGAGGAGTTTGTGCGGCCACGCAAGGTGCTGATTCTTGGCTCTGGAGGGCTCTCCATTGGACAGGCTGGAGAGTTTGATTACTCTGGCTCTCAAGTGGGTTACTAAAAATAATTAAAATTAGTTCATGCAAGGTTCAGAGGACTGTGCAGTATAACCAGAATCTTGCATCACGATATAGGCCTTTATATATTCCAATAATGATATTTCGCAATATAACTCACTTTTTGTAAATAAATTTTTTTATAACATGACCACATGAAAGACCTATTTATTACATTATACTCAACAAATGTTTTCATTTCCATTTCTTCTTTAATTGAAAAGGAAATTGGGCAAAGAGCTAATTGAACATAAAGTAGTAACCGACTTTTCAACTGAAATAAGTTGTTGGACTGTGTGTTGATTCTGTGACGTACACAATTTCATATAAATGTGATTCAAAACAACAAATAGGACCATATTTAGCAATGTAATTATGTTGAAATAATATGTGCATCTTCTGACCTGGCATGTTCAGCTATTTATGTCTCTATCTTTGTCTCTTTTCTGGCTCGTGAGCATGTATTTACATATTTACAATAGCTTAGTAACTGCTCAAATATGTTCAGACTGTTATACATATACTCTTTTATTCAAAGATTTGGGCTTGCATGTTCAGATAATATGTTTGCTTAAATTCCACCAGGCTATTAAAGCACTTAAAGAGGAGAACATCCAAACTATTCTCATCAACCCTAACATTGCCACAGTACAGACCTCTAAAGGGCTAGCTGACAAGGTCTACTTCTTGCCCATTACCCCAGAATACGTCACACAGGTAAGGAGAAATTTTAACTGGCATGCGCTAATACAGCAAATACTCTAACAATGATCAAAAGTGCTGAAGGTTCTTCAAGGTTTGGCTGAAGTAATTATTTTCAATAGAAGCATCTAAAAGGTAATCAAAATGTCAGTGTTTCCTGAATAAGTCAAATGGAACTGTACCCTTTCTTTCTTTCTTTCTTTCTTGCTTTCTGTTTTCTTTCTTAATGCTTGACATTTGATACATAAGCATTGTTGGATGACTTCATATACATATTCTTTGGGCCAGGTGATAAAGAATGAGCGCCCTGATGGGGTGTTGCTAACATTTGGTGGTCAGACGGCTCTAAACTGTGGAGTGGAGCTAACCAAGCAGGGTGTGCTGGAGAAATACAATGTGAGAGTACTGGGAACACAAGTTTCCTCCATCGAGATGACTGAGGACAGGAAGATCTTTGTAGAGAAGATGGAGGAGATTAATGAGCATGTGGCCCCCAGTGAGGCAGCCATGTCTGTTGAACAGGTTTGCTAATCCCCAGATTGCCTTTGCAAAAAATACTGCTAATTATTTCCTGATGATTCTTCAACTTTTCAGTATTCTTCTTTAATGATGATCCATTGTTGTCATTTGTACCAGTTGTAATCTTTATCATAATACTACCTTTTCCAATTGGTAAATGGTAATATAAAGAAAATTTCATATTTGATTGAGCGTTAGGTGGATTTTTATTTCAGATTTGTTTCGTTTTTTTTTTACTCCTTTTTCCATCTTTTCCCCCACCAGGCAGTAGCTGCAGCTGAGCGTCTCGGCTATCCGGTGCTTATTCGCTCAGCTTTTGCACTTGGTGGATTGGGCTCAGGTTTTGCAAACAGCAAAGAAGAGCTGATCACATTAGTCACACAATCATTTGCTCACACGTCCCAAGTGCTGGTGGATAAATCGCTTAAGGGCTGGAAGGAAATAGAGTATGAAGTGGTGCGCGATGCTTTTGACAACTGCATCACGGTAGGCAATACTATATACTGTTCGTTAACCAAATCAGTACACTAAAATGTATCTGGGTATACAGTGTCTCTCGAGTGCACCCCTCATATTTTTGTAAATATAACTTTATAGGAAACATTGAATATATGACACTTGATACAATGTAAAGTAGTCAATCTACAGCTTGTATAATAGTAAAAAATGTATTGTGCCCTCAAAATAACAAAACACACATACATTAATTCCTGAACTGCTGTCAACAAAAGTGAGTACACCCCTGAACATTTGAAAATGGCCAATATGTGCAAACAGTGTTGTTTTTTTTTTCTTTCTGGCCATCATTACGTTACAGCACTGCCTGAACTCTCTAGGGCATGGATTCCACTAGAGCTTTACATGTGACCACTGGAATTCCACTCCTACATGAAGACATCATGGAGCTGGTTGATGTTTGAGGATGCCCCACAGTTCCGCATTAGGGTTTAGGTTTGGAGACATGCTTGGCCAGTCAGTCACCTTTTAAGTTTATCTTCCTCTGAATAGCAGTTGTCATCTTGGAGGGGTGTTTGGGGTCGTTATGTTGGAAAACTGCTATGTGGCCCAGTTTCTGGAGGTAGAGGATCATACTCTGCATTAGAATGTCACAATACATGTTGGAATTTAGCTCCACAGGGCTGAAACCACCCAGACCATGGTGATACCATCATCATGTTTTACTTTAAGCAAGGGAAAGTTAATACCAGGATGCCACCAAAGCCAAAAAACGTTATCTTGATCATGTCCAGGGGCCTTGCCTGGCCATGTAAAAATCCGGGGCTCAGCCCAGTTTTATGTGTGTCTCTGTGTCTGTCTGTGTGTCTGTCTGTGTCTGTCTGTATGTGTGTGTCTCTGTCTGTGTGTGTGTGTGTCTCTCTCTCTCTCTCGGTGTGTCTGTGTGTGTGTCTCTGTCTTTCTGTGTGTGTGTCTCTGTCTTTGTGTGTGTGTCTCTGTCTTTCTGTGTGTGTGTCTCTGTCTTTCTGTGTGTGTGTCTCTCTCTCTGTGCAGGGCTCCAGACAAAAAAAATGTTTAAGGAGCCAGTGGCTCCTAAAATAAATAATTTGGGTGCCAAACAATAATGCCAATAAAGTCTTTACTGCAGAAGGTGTGCTTATGGTACACCCCAACTCCACACCAATTGCTTTCAGCTTAGGCTTGCTTTTGGGGCTAATTGGAAGGGATTTTTGAGTGTTCAGGATTGCCAGTTCCAGTCTTTGAGGCAAACAATGAAATGAGAGAATATGTTTTCCTATCTCACTTCTAAAGAGTGCCCCTTGTTCTGTCGAGTTGTGCTACCTTGTCAAACCGTGCTACCCTA